>NW_021144889.1:0-37002 GCF_900634775.1 Gouania willdenowi | reverse complement strand
AAACACTGTAGGATGAATATTATTAGATGGAATCACATTGCTATGGCAAAAAGAGCAGGCTGTGAAAAGTGGGAGGGGCCTATCATGACACAGGAGAATCCTTCGCCATCAGCACGCTGTAATAGGAAAAAGCTTATAACTCTAGAATGCAAAGTTCAAAGTGCTTCATATTTGATAGACATGATGACCGTACAGCCCCAAACAACAAACGATAACCAATTTACCCACAATGCCTTGCGTTCTCAGAGGGCGCCGCTTCTGTGGTCGTCCAACACGAGCAGCTGTAGCGGACAAACGATATGTCGTGTTGACTTCAAAACACTGTAGGATGAACCTACACAGAGGGGAGCAAATTCCTATTGAAGAAACAACAGACTGTGGTCAGTGGGAGGGGCTTATAATGACAAACGAAAATCCCTCGCCATAACAACGCCATATATACGAAAACGCTTATAACTCTAGAGTGCAAAGTTCAAACTGCTTCATATTTGATACAAACGATCACTGTCCAGAGCTAAACAACAAACGATAACCAATTTACCCACAATGCCTTGCGTTCTCAGATGGCGCCGCTTCTGTGGTCGTCCAACACGAGCAGCTGTAGCGGACAGACGATATATTGTGTTGACTTCAAAACACTGTAGGATGAATATTATTAGATGGAAGCACATTGCTATGGCAAAAAGAGCAGGCTGTGAAAAGTGGGAGGGGCCTATCATGACACAGGAGAATCCTTCGCCATCAGCACGCTGTAATAGGAAAAAGCTTATAACTCTAGAATGCAAAGTTCAAAGTGCTTCATATTTGATAGACATGATGACCGTACAGCCCCAAACAACAAACGATAACCAATTTACCCATAATGCCTTGTGTTCTCAGAGGGCGCCGCTTCTGTTTTCATCCAACACGAGCAGCTGTAGCGGACAGACGATATGTCGTGTTGACTTCAAAACACTGTAGGATGAATCTTATTAGATGGAAGCACATTGCTATGGCAAAAAGAGCAGGCTGTGAAAAGTGGGAGGGGCCTATCATGACACAGGAAAATCCATCGCCATAGCTACGCCGTTATACGAAAACACTTACAACTCCAGGCCGATTCCCAAATCCCCAACCGTGGTATACGTGACCGTGGGTTACCGCCCCCGGCCACTTCATCGGAACCTATGACGCCGCTCGCGGCTTTAATTAGGTTCCGATGTCCCAGAATGGGACAGAGGAACCTATTGTTTTCGCTATTATATCGTTTTATTATTATTATACCCCGCCCGCCTTTGATCGCTAATTCGACCCCCCTAAAAATGCCCGAAAACTCACCGAAATTTGCACGCACCTCAGGCCTGGCGAAAAATTTGATAATTAGGTGGCGTGAAAAAAAACGAACAGAAAACGCACGCTATGCGTGCGTTTTCGCCGCCAAAAAAACGATGGAACCGCACGACCGCCAGGTTTGACCGATATGTACGAAAATCGCCACGTGTAGTCTCCGCCCCAGAATGAGCAAAAAGTTACATTGTGACCCCGCCCAAAACCAAACAGGAAGTCAGCCATCTTGGGTCAAAGGTCAAAAATGGCGTTTCGCCCTCGAAACGCATCTGCGCTATCTAGTCTGAGGGGATTCATCCGATTCGCTTAAAACTTGGCAACACCACATAGGACCCATTGAAGATGAAAAGTTATCGAAAGAATTTTCGTATCTGTCACGGTTTGGTCGTGGCGCCGCCACAAAAATGCAATGCTAATTTTCGTTAGCACGCAAAAAATTCCAAATCTCCATAACTCTGACACACAAACTTCGATCAGCTTCAAATTTCACACAAAGGACATGTGCCCAAGCTTGGTCATGACTGCTTTGAAACTTTCCCATCATGCCTTGTGTTTTCGACCGGTGTCATTTAAGGTCATGTACACGGTTAGCATTTACAGCACGCCGTTCTAGGAAAAAGCTTATAACTCTAGAATGCAAAGTTCAAACTGCTTCATATTTGATACACATGATGACCGTACAGCCATAAACAAAACTCGAGAACCAATTTACCCATAATGCCTTGCGTTCTCAGAGGGCGTCGCTTCTGTGGTCGTCCTACACGAGCAGCTGTAGCGGACAGACGATATGTCGTGTTGACTTCAAAACACTGTAGGATGAACCTACACAGAGGGGAGCAAATTGCTATGGAAGAAAAAACAGGCTGTGATCAGTGGGAGGGGCCTATAATGACACGGGAGAATCCTTCGCCATCAGCACGCTATAATAGGAAAATGCTTATAACGCTTCAATGCAAAGTTCAAACTGCTTCATATTTGAGACACACGATGATTGTCCATCCATAAACAACGCTCGATGACCAAATTACCCATCATGGCCAGTGGGAGGGGCCTATAATGACACACGAAAATCCCTCGCCATAACTACGCCATTATACGAAAACGCTTATAACTCTAGAGTGCAAAGTTCAAACTGCTTCATATTTGATACACACGATCACTGTCCAGAGCTAAACAACAAACGATGACCAATTTACCCACAATGCCTTGCGTTCTCAGAGGGCGCCGCTTCTGTGGTCGTCCTACACGAGCAGCTGTAGCGGACAGACGATATGTCGTGTTGACTTCAAAACACTGTAGGATGAATCTTATTAGATGGAAGCACATTGCTATGGCAAATAGAGCAGGCTGTGAAAAGTGGGAGGGGCCTATCGTGACACAGGAAAATCCCTCGCCATACCTACGCCGTTATACGAAAACGCTTATAACTCGAGAGTGCAAAGTTCAAATTGCTTCATATTTGATACACACGATCACTGTCCAGAGCTAAACAACAAACGATAACCAATTTACCCACAATGCCTTGCGTTCACAGAGGGCGCCGCTTCTGTGGTCGTCCTACACGAGCAGCTGTAGCGGACAGACGATATGTCGTGTTGACTTCAAAACACTGTAGGATGAATCTTATTAGATGGAAGCACATTGCTATGGCAAATAGAGCAGGCTGTGAAAAGTGGGAGGGGCCTATCATGACACAGGAGAATCCTTCGCCATCAGCACGCTGTAATAGGAAAAAGCTTATAACTCTAGAATGCTAAATTCAAACTGCTTCATATTTGATACACACGACGACTGTCCAGCCATAAACAAAACTCCATAACCAATTTACCCATAATGCCTTGCGTTCTCAGAGGGCGCCGCTTCTGTGGTCGTCCTACACGAGCAGCTGTAGCGGACAGACGATATGTCGTGTTGACTTGAAAACACTGTAGGATGAATCTTATTAGATGGAAGCACATTGCTATGGCAAATAGAGCAGGCTGTGAAAAGTGGGAGGGGCCTATCATGACACAGGAGAATTCTTCGCCATAACTACGCCGTTGTACGAAAACGCTTACAACTCCAGGCCAATTCCCAAATCCCCAACAGTGGTATACGTGACCGTGGGTTACCGCCCCCGGCCGCTTCATCGGAACCTATGACGCCGCTCGCGGCTTTAATTAGGTTCCGATGTCCCAGAATGGGACAGAGGAACCTATTGTTTTCGCTATTATATCGTTTTATTATTATTATACCCCGCCCGCCTTTGATCGCTAATTCGACCCCCTAAAAATGCCCGAAAACTCACCGAAATTTGCACGCACCTCAGGCCTGGCGAAAAATTTGATAATTAGGTGGCGTGAAAAAAAACGGACAGAAAACGCACGCGTAGCGTGCGTTTTCGCCGCCAAAAAAACGATGGAACCGCACGACCGCCAGGTTTGACCGATATGTACGAAAATCGCCACGTGTAGTCTCCGCCCCAGAATGAGCAAAAAGTTACATTGTGACCCCGCCCAAAACCAAACAGGAAGTCAGCCATCTTGGGTCAAAGGTCAAAAATGGCGTTTCGCCCTCGAAACGCATCTGCGCTATCTAGTCTGAGGGGATTCATCCGATTCGCTTAAAACTTGGCAACACCACATAGGACCCATTGAAGATGAAAAGTTATCGAAAGAATTTTTGTATCTGTCACGGTTTGGTCGTGGCGCCGCCACAAAAATGCAATGCTAATTTTCGTTAGCACGCAGAAATGTCCAAATCTCCATAACTCTGACACACAAACTTCGATCAACTTCAAATTTCACACAAAGGACATGTGCCCAAGCTTGGTCATGACTGCTTTGAAACATTTCCCATCATGCCTTGTGTTTTCGACCGGTGTCATTTAAGGTCACGTACACGGTTAGCATTTACAGGACGCCGTTCTAGGAAAAAGCTTATAACTCTAGAATGCAAAGTTCAAACTGCTTCATATTTGATACACATGATGACCGTACAGCCATAAACAAAACTCGAGAACCAATTTACCCATAATGCCTTGCGTTCTCAGAGGGCGCCGCTTTTGTGGTCGTCCTACACGAGCAGCTGTAGCGGACAGACGATATGTCGTGTTGACTTCAAAACACTGTAGGATGAACCTACACAGAGGGGAGCAAATTGCTATGGAAGAAAAAACAGGCTGTGATCAGTGGGAGGGGCCTATAATGACACGGGAGAATCCCTCGCCATCAGCACGCTATAACAGGAAAATGCTTATAACGCTCCAATGCAAAGTTCAAACTGCTTCATATTTGATACACACGATGATTGTCCATCCATGAACAACGCTCGATGACCAAATTACCCATCATGGACAGTGGGAGGGGCCTATAATGACACATGAAAATCCCTCGCCATAACTACGCCGTTATACGAAAACGCTTATAACTCTAGAGTGCAAAGTTCAAACTGCTTCATTTTTGATACACACGATCACTGTCCAGAGCTAAACAACAAACGATAACCAATTTACCCATAATGCCTTGCGTTCTCAGAGGGCGCCGCTTCTGTGGTCGTCCTACACGAGCAGCTGTAGCGGACAGACGATATGTCGTGTGGACTTCAAAACACTGTAGGATGAATCTTATTAGATGGAAGCACATTTCTATGGCAAATAGAGCAGGCTGTGAAAAGTGGGAGGGGCCTATCATGACACAGGAAAATCCCTCGCCATAACTACGCCGTTATACGAAAACGCTTATAACTCTAGAGTGCAAAGTTCAAACTGCTTCATATTTGATACACACGATCACTGTCCAGAGCTAAACAACAAACGATAACCAATTTACCCACAATGCCTTGCGTTCTCAGAGGGCGCCGCTTTTGTGGTCGTCCTACACGAGCAGCTGTAGCGGACAGACGATATGTCGTGTTGACTTCAAAACACTGTAGGATGAACCTACACAGAGGGGAGCAAATTGCTATGGAAAAAAAAACAGGCTGTGATCAGTGGGAGGGGCCTATAATTACACGGGAGAATCCTTCGCCATCAGCACGCTATAATAGGAAAATGCTTATAACGCTTCAATGCAAAGTTCAAACTGCTTCATATTTGATACACACGATGATTGTCCATCCATAAACAACGCTCGATGACCAAATTACCCATCATGGCCAGTGGGAGGGGCCTATCATGACACAGGAAAATCCTTCGCCATAACTACGCCGTTTTACGAAAACGCTTACAACTCCAGAATGCAAAGTTCAAAGTGCTTCATATTTGATACACATGATGACCGTACAGCCCCAAACAACAAACGAGAACCAAAAACACCCACAATGCCTTGCGCTCTCAGCGGGCGCCGCTTCTTGGGCCGTCCTACGCCAGCAGCTCTAGCTGCAAGACGACATGTCGTGTTGACTTCAAAACACTGTAGGATGAATCTTATTAGATGGAAGCACATTGCTATGGCAAATAGAGCAGGCTGTGAAAAGTGGGAGGGGCCTATCATGACACAGGAAAATCCCTCGCCATAACTACGCCGTTATACGAAAACGCTTATAACTCTAGAGTGCAAAGTTCAAACTGCTTCATATTTGATACACACGATCACTGTCCAGAGCTAAACAACAAACGATAACCAATTTACCCACAATGCCTTGCGTTCTCAGAGGGCGCCGCTTCTGTGGTCGTCCTACACGAGCAGCTGTAGCGGACAGACGATATGTCGTGTTGACTTCAAAACACTGTAGGATGAATCTTATTAGATGGAAGCACATTGCTATGGCAAATAGAGCAGGCTGTGCAAAGTGGGAGGGGCCTATCATGACACAGGAAAATCCCTCGCCATAACTACGCCGTTATACGAAAACGCTTATAACTCTAGAGTGCAAAGTTCAAACTGCTTCATATTTGATACACACGATCACTGTCCAGAGCTAAACAACAAACGATAACCAATTTACCCACAATGCCTTGCGTTCTCAGAGGGCGCCGCTTCTGTGGTCGTCCTACACGAGCAGCTGTAGTGGACAGACGATATGTCGTGTTGACTTCAAAACACTGTAGGATGAATCTTATTAGATGGAAGCACATTGCTATGGCAAATAGAGCAGGCTGTGAAAAGTGGGAGGGGCCTATCATGACAGGAAAATCTTTCGCCATTTCTTGGTAAATGCAATATCTCAGTTGTTTTTACACCAATTTACACCAAATTTGCTCAGGCCAATTCCCAAAACAGTGGTATACGTGACCGTGGGTTACCGCCCCCGGCCGCTTCATCGGAACCTATGACGCCGCTCGCGGCTTTAATTAGGTTCCGATGTCCCAGAATGGGACAGAGGAACCTATTGTTTTCGCTATTATATCGTTTTATTATTATACCCCGCCCGCCTTTGATCGCTAATTCGACCCCCTAAAAATGCCCGAAAACTCACCGAAATTTGCACGCACCTCAGGCCTGGCGAAAAATTTGATAATTAGGTGGCGTGAAAAAAAACGGACAGAAAACGCACGCGTAGCGTGCGTTTTCGCCCCCAAAAAAACGATGGAACCGCACGACCGCCAGGTTTGACCGATATGTACGAAAATCGCCACGTGTAGTCTCCGCCCCAGAATGAGCAAAAAGTTACATTGTGACCCCGCCCAAAACCAAACAGGAAGTCAGCCATCTTGGGTCAAAGGTCAAAAATGGCGTTTCGCCCTCGAAACGCATCTGCGCGAACTAGTCTGAGGGGATTCATCCGATTCGCTTAAAACTTGGCAACACCACATAGGACCCATTGAAGATGAAAAGTTATCAAAAGAATTTTCGTATCTGTCACGGTTTGGTCGTGGCGCCGCCACAAAAATGCAATGCTAATTTTCGTTAGCACGCAAAAAATTCCAAATCTCCATAACTCTGACACACAAACTTCGATCAGCTTCAAATTTCACACAAAGGACATGTGCCCAAGCTTGGTCATGACTGCTTTGAAACATTTCCCATCATGCCTTGTGTTTTCGACCGGTGTCATTTAAGGTCATGTACACGGTTAGCATCAACAGGACGCCGTTCTAGGAAAAAGCTTATAACTCTAGAATGCAAAGTTCAAACTGCTTCATATTTGATACACATGATGACCGTACAGCCATAAACAAAACTCGAAAACCAATTTACCCATAATGCCTTGCGTTCTCAGAGGGCGCCGCTTCTGTGGTCATCCAACACGAGCAGCTGTAGCGGACAGACGATATGTCGTGTTGACTTCAAAACACTGTAGGATGAATCTTATTAGATGGAAGCACATTGCTATGGCAAAAAGAGCAGGCTGTGAAAAGTGGGAGGGGCCTATCATGACACAGGAAAATCCATCGCCATAACTACGCCGTTATACGAAAACGCTTACAACTCCAGAATGCAAAGTTCAAAGTGCTTCATATTTGATAGACATGATGACCGTACAGCCCCAAACAACAAACGATAACCAATTTACCCACAATGCCTTGCGTTCTCAGAGGGCGCCGCTTCTGTGGTCGTCCAACACGAGCAGCTGTAGCGGACAGACGATATGTCGTGTTGACTTCAAAACACTGTAGGATGAACCTACACAGAGGGGAGCAAATTCCTATTGAAGAAACAACAGACTGTGGTCAGTGGGAGGGGCTTATAATGACACACGAAAATCCCTCGCCATAACAACGCCATATATACGAAAACGCTTATAACTCTAGAGTGCAAAGTTCAAACTGCTTCATATTTGATACATACAATCACTGTCCAGAGCTAAACAACAAACGATAACCAATTTACCCACAATGCCTTGCGTTCTCAGAGGGCGCCGCTTCTGTGGTCGTCCAACACGAGCAGCTGTAGCGGACAAACGATATGTCGTGTTGACTTCAAAACACTGTACGATGAACCTACACAGAGGGGAGCAAATTCCTATTGAAGAAACAACAGACTGTGGTCAGTGGGAGGGGCCTAAAATATCACTGGAAAATTCTTCGCCCTCTGTGGTCGTCCAACACGAGCAGCTGTAGCGGACAAACGATATGTCGTGTTGACTTCAAAACACTGTAGGATGAACCTACACAGAGGGGAGCAAATTCCTATTGAAGGAACAACAGACTGTGGTCAGTGGGAGGGGCTTATAATGACACACGAAAATCCCTCGCCATAACAACGCCATATATACGAAAACGCTTATAACTCTAGAGTGCAAAGTTCAAACTGCTTCATATTTGATACATACGATCACTGTCCAGAGCTAAACAACAAACGATAACCAATTTACCCACAATGCCTTGCGTTCTCAGAGGGCGCCGCCACTGTGGTCGTCCTACACGAGCAGCTGTAGCGGACAGACAATATGTCGTGTTGACTTCAAAACACTGTAGGATGAATCTTATTAGATGGAAGCACATTGCTATGGCAAAAAGAGCAGGCTGTGAAAAGTGGGAGGGGCCTATCATGACACAGGAAAATCCATCGCCATAACTACGCCGTTATACGAAAACGCTTACAACTCCAGAATGCAAAGTTCAAAGTGCTTCATATTTGATAGACATGATGACCGTACAGCCCCAAACAACAAACGATAACCAATTTACCCACAATGCCTTGCGTTCTCAGAGGGCGCCGCTTCTGTGGTCGTCCAACACGAGCAGCTGTAGCGGACAAACGATATGTCGTGTTGACTTCAAAACACTGTAGGATGAACCTACACAGAGGGGAGCAAATTCCTATTGAAGAAACAACAGACTGTGGTCAGTGGGAGGGGCTTATAATGACAAACGAAAATCCCTCGCCATAACAACGCCATATATACGAAAACGCTTATAACTCTAGAGTGCAAAGTTCAAACTGCTTCATATTTGATACAAACGATCACTGTCCAGAGCTAAACAACAAACGATAACCAATTTACCCACAATGCCTTGCGTTATCAGAGGGCGCCGCTTCTGTGGTCGTCCAACACGAGCAGCTGTAGCGGACAGACGATATATTGTGTTGACTTCAAAACACTGTAGGATGAATATTATTAGATGGAAGCACATTGCTATGGCAAAAAGAGCAGGCTGTGAAAAGTGGGAGGGGCCTATCATGACACAGGAGAATCCTTCGCCATCAGCACGCTGTAATAGGAAAAAGCTTATAACTCTAGAATGCAAAGTTCAAACTGCTTCATATTTGATACACACGATCACTGTCCAAAGCTAAACAACAAACGATAACCAATTTACCCACAATGCCTTGCGTTCTCAGAGGGCGCCGCTTCTGTGGTCGTCCTACACGAGCAGCTGTAGCGGACAGACGATATGTCGTGTTGACTTCAAAACACTGTAGGATGAACCTACACAGAGGGTAGCAAATTGCTATGGAAGAAAAAACAGGCTGTGATCAGTGGGAGGGGCCTATAATGACACGGGAGAATCCTTCGCCATCAGCACGCTATAATAGGAAAATGCTTATAACGCTTCAATGCAAAGTTCAAACTGCTTCATATTTGATACACACGATGATTGTCCATCCATAAACAACGCTCGATGACCAAATTACCCATCATGGCCAGTGGGAGGGGCCTATAATGACACAGGAAAATCCTTCGCCATAACTACGCCGTTTTACGAAAACGCTTACAATTCCAGAATGCAAAGTTCAAAGTGCTTCATATTTGATACACATGATGACCGTACAGCCCCAAACAACAAACGATAACCAAAAACACCCACAATGCCTTGCGATCTCAGAGGGCGCCGCTTCTGTGGTCGTCCTACACGAGCAGCTGTAGTGGACAGACGATATGTCGTGTTGACTTGAAAACACTGTAGGATGAATCTTATTAGATGGAAGCACATTGCTATGGCAAATAGAGCAGGCTGTGAAAAGTGGGAGGGGCCTATCATGATACAGGAAAATCCTTCGCTATAAGTACGCCGTTATACGAAAACGCTTACAACTCCAGGCCAATTCCCAAATCCCCACCAGTGGTATACGTGATCGTGGGTTACCGCCCCCTGCCGCTTCATCGGAACCTATGACGCCGCTCGCGGCTTTAATTAGGTTCCGATGTCCCAGAATGGGACAGAGGAACCTATTGTTTTCGCTATTATATCGTTTTATTATTATACCCCGCCCGCCTTTGATCGCTAATTCGACCCCCTAAAAATGCCTGAAAACTCACCGAAATTTGCACGCACCTCAGGCCTGGCGAAAAATTTGATAATTTGGTGGCGTGAAAAAAAACGGAAAGAAAACGCACGCTATGCGTGCGTTTTCGCCGCCAAAACAAACGATGGAACCACACGACCGCCAGGTCTGACCGATTTGCACGAAAATCGCCACATGTAGTCTTCGCCCCAGAATGAGCAAAAAGTTACATTGTGACCCCGCCCAAAACCAAACAGGAAGTCAGCCATCTTGGGTCAAAGGTCAAAAATGGCGTTTCGCCCCCGAAACGCATCTGCGCTATCTAGTCTGAGGCGATTCATCCGATTCGCTTAAAACTTGGCAACACCACATAGGACCCATTGAAGATGAAAAGTTATCGAAAGAATTTTCGTATCTGTCACGGTTTGGTCGTGGCGCCGCCACAAAATTGCAATGCTAATTTTCGTTAGCACGCAAAAAATTCCAAATCTCCATAACTCTGACACACAAACTTCAATCAGCTTCAAATTTCACACAAAGGACATGTGCCCAAGCTTGGTCATGACTGCTTTGAAACATTTCCCATCATGCCTTGTGTTTTCGACCGGTGTCATTTAAGGTCATGTACACGGTTAGCATTTACAGGACGCCGTTCTAGGAAAAAGCTTATAACTCTAGAATGCAAAGTTCAAACTGCTTCATATTTCATACACACGATCACTGTCCACAGCTAAACAACAAACGATAACCAATTTACCCACAATGCCTTGCGTTCTCAGAGGGCGCCGCTTCTGTGGTCGTCCTACACGAGCAGCTGTAGCGGACAGACGATATGTCGTGTTGACTTCAAAACACTGTAGGATGAATCTTATCAGATGGAAGCACATTGCTATGGCAAATAAAGCAGGCTGTGAAAAGTGGGAGGGGCCTATAATGACACGGGAGAATCCTTCGCCATCAGCACGCTATAATAGGAAAATGCTTATAACGCTTCAATGCAAAGTTCAAACTGCTTCATATTTGATACACACGATGATTGTCCATCCATAAACAACGCTCGATGACCAAATTACCCATCATGGCCAGTGGGAGGGGCCTATAATGACACATGAAAATCCCTCGCCATAACTATGCCATTATACAAAAACGCTTATAACTCTAGAGTGCAAAGTTCAAACTGCTTCATATTTGATACACACGATCACTGTCCACAGCTAAACAACAAACGATAACCAATTTACCCATAATGCCTTGCGTTCTCAGAGGGCGCCGCTTCTGTGGTCGTCCTACACGAGCAGCTGTAGCGGACAGACGATATGTCGTGTTGACTTCAAAACACTGTAGGATGAATCTTATTAGATGGAAGCACATTGCTATGGCAAATAGAGCAGGCTGTGAAAAGTGGGAGGGGCCTATCATGACACAGGAAAATCCCTCGCCATAACTACGCCGTTATACAAAAACGCTTGCAACTCCAGAATGCAAAGTTCAAACTGCTTCATATTTGATACACACGATCACTGTCCAGAGCTAAACAACAAACGATGACCAATTTACCCACAATGCCTTGCGTTCTCAGAGGGCGCCACTTCTGTGGTCGTCCTACACGAGCAGCTGTAGTGGACAGACGATATGTCGTGTTGACTTCAAAACACTGTAGGATGAACCTACACAGAGGGGAGCAAATTGCTATAAAAGAAACAACAGACCGTGGTCAGTGGGAGGGGCCTAAAATGTCACTGCAAAATTCTTCGCCATCAACACGCTGTAATAGGAAAATGCTTATAACGCTCCAATGCAAAGTTCAAACTGCTTCATATTTGATACACACGATGATTGTCCATCCATAAACAACGCTCGATGACCAAATTACCCATCATGGCCAGTGGGAGGGGCCTATAATGACACACGAAAATCCCTCGCCATAACTACGCCATTATACGAAAACGCTTATAACTCTAGAGTGCAAAGTTCAAACTGCTTCATAATTGATACACACGATCACTGTCCAGAGCTAAACAACAAACGATGACCAATTTACCCACAATGCCTTGCGTTCTCAGAGGGCGCCGCTTCTGTGGTCGTCCTACACGAGCAGCTGTAGCGGACAGACGATATGTCGTGTTGACTTCAAAACACTGTAGGATGAATCTTATTAGATGGAAGCACATAGCTTTGGCAAATAGAGCAGGCTGTGAAAAGTGGGAGGGGCCTATCATGACACAGGAAAATCCCTCGCCATAACTACGCCGTTATACGAAAACGCTTATAACTCTAGAGTGCAAAGTTCAAACTGCTTCATATTTGATACACACGATCACTGTCCAGAGCTAAACAACAAACGATAACCAATTTACCCACAATGCCTTGCGTTCTCAGTGGGCGCCGCTTCTGTGGTCGGCCTACACGAGCAGCTGTAGCGGACAGACGATATGTCGTATTGACTTCAAAACACTGTAGGATGAACCTACACAGAGGGTAGCAAATTGCTATGGAAGAAAAAACAGGCTGTGATCAGTGGGAGGGGCCTATAATGACACGGGAGAATCCTTCGCCATCAGCACGCTATAATAGGAAAATGCTTATAACGCTTCAATGCAAAGTTCAAACTGCTTCATATTTGATACACACGATGATTGTCCATCCATGAACAACGCTCGATGACCAAATTACCCATCATGGCCAGTGGGAGGGGCCTATAATGACACACGAAAATCCCTCGCCATGACTACGCCGTTTTAAGAAAACGCTTATAACTCTAGAATGCAAAGTTCAAACTGCTTCATATTTGATACACACGATCACTGTCCAGAGCTAAACAACAAACGATAACCAATTTACCCACAATGCCTTGCGTTCTCAGAGGGCGCCGCTTCTGTGGTCGTCCTACACGAGCAGCTGTAGCGGACAGACGATATGTCATGTTGACTTGAAAACACTGTAGGATGAATCTTATTAGATGGAAGCACATTGCGATGGAAAATCTACCAGGTTGTGAAAAGTGGGAGGGGCCTATCATGACACAGGAGAATCCTTCGCCATCAGCACTCTGTAATAGGAAAAAGCTTATAACTCTAGAATGCTAAATTCAAACTGCTTCATATTTGATACACACGACGACTGTCCAGCCATAAACAAAACTCCATAACCAATTTACCCATAATGCCTTGCGTTCTCAGAGGGCGCCGCTTCTGTGGTCGTCCTACACGAGCAGCTGTAGCGGACAGACGATATGTCGTGTTGACTTCAAAACACTGTAGGATGAATTTTATTAGATGGAAGCACATTGCTATGGCAAATAGAGCAGGCTGTGAAAAGTGGGAGGGGCCTATCATGACAGGAAAATCTTTTGCCATTTCTTGGTAAATGCAATATCTCAGTTGTTTTTACACCAATTTACACCAAATTTGCTCAGGCCAATTCCCAAAACAGTGCTATACGTGACCGTGGGTTACCGCCCCCGGCCGCTACATCGGAACCTATGACGCCGCTCGCGGCTTTAATTATTATTATTATTATACCCCGCCCGCCTTTGATCGCTAATTCGACCCCCTAAAAATGCCTGAAAACTCACCGAAATTTGCACGCACCTCAGGCCTGGCGAAAAATTTGATAATTTGGTGGCGTGAAAAAAAACGGACAGAAAACGCACGCGTAGCGTAGCGTAGCGTGCGTTTTCGCTGCCAAAACAAACGATGGAACCACACGACCGCCAGGTCTGACCGATTTGCACGAAAATCGCCACATGTAGTCTTCGCCCCAGAATGAGCAAAAAGTTACATTGTGACCCCGCCCAAAACCAAACAGGAAGTCAGCCATCTTGGGTCAAAGGTCAAAAATGGCGTTTCGCCCTCGAAACGCATCTGCGCTATCTAGTCTGAGGGGATTCATCCGATTCGCTTAAAACTTGGCAACACCACATAGGACCCATTGAAGATGAAAAGTTATCGAAAGAATTTTTGTATCTGTCACGGTTTGGTCGTGGCGCCGCCACAAAACTGCAATGCTAATTTTCGTTAGCACGCAAAAAATTCCAAATCTCCATAACTCTGACACACAAACTTCGATCAGCTTCAAATTTCACACAAAGGACATGTGCCCAAGCTTGGTCATGACTGCTTTGAAACATTTCCCATCATGCCTTGTGTTTTCGACCGGTGTCATTTAAGGTCACGTACACGGTTAGCATTTACAGGACGCCGTTCTAGGAAAAAGCTTATAACTCTAGAATGCAAAGTTCAAACTGCTTCATATTTAATACACACGATGATTGTCCATCAATAAACAACGCTCGATGACCAAATTACCCATCATGGCCAGTGGGAGGGGCCTATAATGACACAAGAAAATCCCTCGCCATAACTACGCCGTTATACGAAAACGCTTATAACTCTAGATTGCAAAGTTCAAACTGCTTCATATTTGATACACACGATCACTGTCCAGAGCTAAACAACAAATGATAGCCAATTTACCCACAATGCCTTGCGTTCTCAGAGGGCGCTGCTTCTGTGGTCGTCCTACACGAGCAGCTGTAGTGGAAAGACGATATGTCGTGTTGACTTGAAAACACTGTACGATGAACCTACACAGAGGGGAGCAAATTCCTATTGAAGAAACAACAGACTGTGGTCAGTGGGAGGGGCCTAAAATATCACTGGAAAATTCTTCGCCATCTGTGGTCGTCCAACACGAGCAGCTGTAGCGGACAAACGATATGTCGTGTTGACTTCAAAACACTGTAGGATGAACCTACACAGAGGGGAGCAAATTCCTATTGAAGAAACAACAGACTGTGGTCAGTGGGAGGGGCCTATAATGACACACGAAAATCCCTCGCCATCACCACGCCATAAATACGAAAACGCTTATAACTCTAGAGTGCAAAGTTCAAACTGCTTCATATTTGATACACACGATCACTGTCCAGAGCTAAACAACAAACGATAACCAATGTACCCACAATGCCTTGCGTTCTCAGAGGGAGCCGCTTCTGTGGTCGTCCAACACGAGCAGCTGTAGCGGACAGACGATATATCGTGTTGACTTCAAAACACTGTAGGATGAATCTTATTAGATGGAAGCACATTGCTATGGAAAATAAACCAGGTTGTGAAAAGTGGGAGGGGCCTATCATGACACAGGAGAATCCTTCGCCATCAGCACGCTGTAATAGGAAAAAGCTTATAACTGTAGAATGCAAAGTTCAAACTGCTTCATATTTGATAAACACCATCACTGTCCAGAGCTAAACAACAAACGATAACCAATTTACCCACAATGCCTTGCGTTCTCAGAGGGCGCCGCTTCTGTGGTCGTCCAACACGAGCAGCTGTAGCGGACAGACGATATGTCGTGTTGACTTCAAAACACTGTACGATGAACCTACACAAAGGGGAGCAAATTCCTATTGAAGAAACAACAGACTGTGGTCAGTGGGAGGGGCCTAAAATATCACTGGAAAATTCTTCGCCATCTGTGGTCGTCCAACACGAGCAGCTGTAGCGGACAAACGATATGTCTTGTTGACTTCAAAACACTGTAGGATGAACCTACACAGAGGGGAGCAAATTCCTATTGAAGAAACAACAGACTGTGGTCAGTGGGAGGGGCTTATAATGACACACGAAAATCCCTCGCCATAAGTACGCCGTTATACGAAAACGCTTACAACTCCAGAATGCAAAGTTCAAAGTGCTTCATATTTGATAGACATGATGACCGTACAGCCCCAAACAACAAACGATAACCAATTTACCCACAATGCCTTGCGTTCTCAGAGGGCGCCGCTTCTGTGGTCGTCCAACACGAGCAGCTGTAGCGGACAGACGATATGTCGTGTTGACTTCAAAACACTGTAGGATGAATCTTATTAGATGGAAGCACATTGCTATGGAAAATAAACCAGGTTGTGAAAAGTGGGAGGGGCCTATCATGACACAGGAGAATCCTTCGCCATCAGCACGCTGTAATAGGAAAAAGCTTATAACTCTAAAATGCAAAGTTCAAACTGCTTCATATTTAAATAAACACGATCACTGTTCAGAGCTAAACAACAAACGATAACCAATTTACCCACAATGCCTTGCGTTCTCAGAGGGCGCCGCTTCTGTGGTCGTCCAACACGAGCAGCTGTAGCGGACAGACGATATGTCGTGTTGACTTCAAAACGCTGTAGGATGAACCTACACAGAGGGGAGCAAATTCCTATTGAAGAAACAACAGACTGTGGTCAGTGGGAGGGGCTTATAATGACACACGAAAATCCCTCGCCATAACAACGCCATATATACGAAAACGCTTATAACTCTAGAGTGCAAAGTTCAAACTGCTTCATATTTGATACATACGATCACTGTCCAGAGCTAAACAACAAACGATAACCAATTTACCCACAATGCCTTGCGTTCTCAGAGGGCGCCGCTTCTGTGGTCGTCCAACACGAGCAGCTGTAGCGGACAGACGATATGTCGTGTTGACTTCAAAACACTGTACGATGAACCTACACAGAGGGGAGCAAATTCCTATTGAAGAAACAACAGACTGTGGTCAGTGGGAGGGGCCTAAAATATCACTGGAAAATTCTTCGCCATCTGTGGTCGTCCAACACGAGCAGCTGTAGCGGACAAACGATATGTCGTGTTGACTTCAAAACACTGTAGGATGAACCTACACAGAGGGGAGCAAATTCCTATTGAAGAAACAACAGACTGTGGTCAGTGGGAGGGGCTTATAATGACACACGAAAATCCCTCGCCATAACAACGCCATATATAAAAAAACGCTTATAACTCTAGAGTGCAAAGTTCAAACTGCTTCATATTTGATACATACGATCACTGTCCAGAGCTAAACAACAAACGATAACCAAGTTACCCACAATGCCTTGCGTTCTCAGAGGGCGCCGCTGCTGTGGTCGTCCAACACGAGCAGCTGTAGCGGACAGACGATATGTCGTGTTGACTTCAAAACACTGTAGGATGAACCTACACAGAGGGGAGCAAATTCCTATTGAAGAAACAACAGACTGTGGTCAGTAGGAGGGGTTTATAATGACACACGAAAATCCCTCGCCATAACAACGCCATATATACGCAAACGCTTATAACTCTAGAATGCAAAGTTCAAACTGCTTCATATTTGATAAACACGATCACTGTTCAGAGCTAAACAACAAACGATAACCAATTTACCAACAATGCCTTGCGTTCTCAGAGGGCGCCGCTTCTGTGGTCATCCAACACGAGCAGCTGTAGCGGACAGACGATATGTCGTGTTGACTTCAAAACACTGTAGGATGAATCTTATTAGATGGAAGCACATTGCTATGGCAAAAAGAGCAGGCTGTGAAAAGTGGGAGGGGCCTATCATGACACAGGAAAATCCTTCGCCATAGCTACGCCGTTATACGAAAATACTTACAACTCCAGGCCGATTCCCAAATCCCCAACAGTGGTATACGTGACCGTGGGTTACCGCCCCCGGCCGCTTCATCGGAACCTATGACGCCGCTCGCGGCTTTAATTATTATTATTATTATTATTATTATTATTATTATTATCACTAGACATTTCAGGTGACTTCATTTTATTTCCAGGCGACCCTACATGGGGTCACATCCCCAAAGTTGAAAAACTCTGATTTAATCCTTCCCAGAGGAGCAGTGGGCTGCCAAGGTGTAAAAAAGCTTTTTTAAATTAATTTTTTAAATGTATTTAAAAACATAAAAAAATATATTTTGAAATATATGTATATATTTTATTTATTTTTATTTGAAAACATTTAAAATTGAAAAACATAATTTCAATATATTTTTTGAAATTTTATTATTACTAGACATTTCAGGCGACCTCACATGGGGTCACGACCCCAACTTTGAAAACCCCTGGCTTAGTGTGAGTGATCACACTTACATGACTTTCTTGGGAATGTTGAGGAAATCTGTGGAGGAAAAGATGGGAAAATGTAATTATGTTGAAGTTAATGTATTCAACGGACAGCAGCGGTGCTGAACACGCACAACACTCACGCACACAAGCGTGCGCTCAGTGAGCGTTTGTGTTAGAGTTATGATATCTTTCTGATTAAGTCTTTTAATTATTCATACTGTAACATAGGCCAACTAATTGCTCAGATTGAACACACACTTAAGGTGATGCATACAGTATGTACATTGTATATGAGTGTATAAGCACATGCCGACTTAGTCTGAGAACTGCACCTGCGCTCTTTGAAGCTACCGTGGAACAACCTCTGTCCTGTTCAAAGACAGTAAAAGAGCAACAAAAAAGCCATTTTCTGGGTATTTATATAAGAACGTTGGTTAACTATTTAAACTTATTATGAGCCTTTATGGAACTAAATATGTAATGCCTGTTGAATTAAAGTATGTACAATTGTATAAACTTTGACATACCTTTTAGCATCTGTATAGAATATTTCCAGTCCCCAAAGAGTTTTTCTTATACATACCCTGAAACATATTTAATGATATAGTTCAGTAAAGTCACATCAAAATGTGTCAGAGGAGGCCACGCTAGGGAATAAATTCATTATATGAAAAAGCGCTACTTACCGTTCGTCCGTTAGTTCAGATGAGACCAGAGAGAGGTAAGATGGACGTCAGGCCTTTACAGTAAGTAGTCCATGACCTTTTAGTGGCACACCCCCCAGGTAGAGGGGTACCAATTATTGTGGATGTTTATTGTTCACATCCAATAGGAGCACCTACTGTTGCTATTGAGTTGCTAAATCACCAACTACTGAAAGTTCAAAATATACCCACAAAATAGAAATGACAGGTGTTTGTGCTGGAAAAATAGCCTGTGTTTGTTCGCTCAAGTTTTTGAACGTTTTACCTTTCAGTAACACCACCTTCTGCTCTCTGTGTTAAGATTAAAAATAAACGTGTCTATCAGATTCAAAATCAGAAAAACAAACTGTATTTATGGGAAAAATAGAAAGGCAAAAAGCGGCATATAAAGAAAATTAAAGAAACAATAATAATAAATGGAAATGTATTAATATTAATAATTATTATACACACCCACGCAGAAAACAAGGAGGTTGTAAGGTAAACTGAATAACAAAGTGCAAATGAATGATAATGTGCCCAATGCTTACGTATGTATAAGTAAAAAATAAATTATAAATAAATATACAAAAAAGAAAAATATATAAATAAGTGGGGTGACCGTGGCTCAGGTGGTAGAGGGTCGTCTTGTGATCGAGAGGTTGGGGGTTCGACCCCAGTACCTGACTATGTGTCGAAGTGTCCTTGGGCAAGACACTGAACCCTAAGTTGCTCCCAGTGGTCGACAGCGTAGAGAGCTGCCTTTTTACGTAAATGGTTGTCATCTTGGGAACTGATTGCGTATGCGCAAAAACACATAAAAACACGCTATGGGAACAGAGGTAGAACAGCCGTGTGTCTTTGGGAGGGGGCGTGCGAGACTGTACAGCCGTACCATGAAATAGCGCCGTTTAGTCATTTGGGCTATGAAATGCACAAAATGCTGACACTGTCAAACTTTGTGCCCATAGCCAAAAACAAACCACATATTCAGACTCAGAAATAAAACGCGTCCGCTGGTGTCACATTTTCCATGAAATATGCACTTTTTATACACTGCGATTTTGTTTTTGGCCTCTAGCGGACTCTACCCATGAGGGATGCACATATTCAGACCTTTCTGCTAATATTTATTACGTGTGGCCCGATCCGAGCATTTCTGGAGTTTTCCTAAGTGTTTCGGTCTTTCACACTGCTCTCTCCCATAGGGTTAGGGTTAATACATGGAGGCGGTGCCTTCCTTCTCACTCGTGGGCGTGGTTCCAGCGCCTCTAACTGACACGCCCCCAGCGTTAGAGAGCAGAGGGAAGTGCTTGTTTTAACATGATTTTCAGACTTAATTTTATATACTTAACGATTTGTTTCATCTTTCAGATTTGGCTCAGTGGTCAATGACACATGTGTCTGTGGTGTGACAAACTCATAACACAAATGTATTTGTGCTTTACACGGACTTTAAGCTGGGGGAGCTTTCAGGCACTGCAGGATTTGAATCCATGATGACATGTTACTAATACTAACATTTGTTATTGTGGTCCCAGCAGCTCTTTGGTCTTGCCCGTGTTGGAGTCATTGAGTGTGTGGACAGGTGTCTTTTATACAGGTACCAGTTCAAACTGGTACAGTTAATATGGGTAATGAACGGGGAATAGTAGGGCTTCTTAAAGAAAAACTAACAGGTCTTTGAGAGCCAGAATTCTTGCTGGTGATCAAATACTTAATGTATGCAATAAAATGCATTCTTTTTTTTGTTAAATCATACAATGTGTTTTTGTGAAAAGCTCTTTAATTCTAGTGTGAACGACCACTGAAGCAAAAAGAAAGGACTGACTGTGTTGTCTACAGAGATAAACATTCAATGTCTGAGGACATTTGGCTGGACCCAAACAAACACTTAATGGTCACATGGTTTCTATCTGTGGATGGTGCTTACTTATGATAATACTGATAGAACAAATGTGTTGCTTTCTCAATATTTATGCGTTATATCTTTGATGCAATAATCTTTTCATAAAAATGTATTTCTTTTTCAATGTGGACAAGAAAGAAATGTATTTTAATCTCTTGAATGAAATAAATCAATAAACCTCAATGAGAGACCCTTCCATTCTCTTTTAACACATAAGAGGGAACAAAGCAGCAACGTATTTTATGGAGAGATAAGTTAAGACATTTTTGAAATGAGGTATTTGTAAAATAGAAATCTTAATTGTAAAGGGATAGAGAATAATGACAAACACAATGTATTATGAAAACCACAGCTATTCTAACATACAGTACATGTTTTTGGGCTATGTGAAGAAGCCAGAGTACTAATAGAGAAATACCACACAGGCATGATGAGAACATGCAAACTCTACACAGAGGGGTGTCAACCCCATGCAGGCCTGGCTGTAAAGTAAAAGAGCCTCCTTATTTTATTGTTAATGACATAGAGATGGCCAGTGTATCGTGATTCAACATATATTGAGTTTTCCTTTTTGGCGATATATGTTCATGCAATACATTTTTATTGCACTTTAATGAGATGGAGCGTTTGTGTACATGAAGTGTACAAGTGTATGTAAAGTTAAAGGAGGGAACAAGGGTTCATTAGCATGTTAGCTCAGCTTCTGTAACATCTCACAGCTTCTCCATCAGCTGCTCTGCATTTCATTATGAGGTGCATTCACTTTCCCCAGGAGAGTGTGGGAAAATAGAGTCTCTATAGGAAACCCTAACATATGATCCCTGATATCCAGGTTAGAAGAGTGCTTAGATTGATCAGAAAGAGCTGAACTAGTTTGATCTAAAACACTTCTTTATCAAAGTCTCCTCTTTACAGTAGAATATATTCAACCATTAGCAGGAGGCAGAAAATCCCAGGTTGAGTGAAGGCAGCACAGGTGCAGGTGGTTAATTGTTCACCCTCTCCTCTCTGTGTGACCTGACTCACTTTGACTTTCACACGTCATTGAACACTAACTAAACCAGATACACAGACTCATTGTGACCCTGTATTGACTGTGTTTGGGGCCAATCAGCATCACTTCTAGATTGTGGATATCCATCAGATGGTACTATTGATATGTTCAACAGTGATAAACAGTGAATGAAAGCTGCTTCAACTGTTTACTGTTATTAATAATTAAACTTCACTTCCCTTATTAAGAGATTTTATTAACTCACCTGTTCACTGGTGTTGTGGATTATCCTGCAGCTGCTCCCAGGGTTTTCTCCAGTGCTGTTGAGCGTAGGGGACCCCAATGTTGGAGTGATGGCGCCCCCTACGCTCCGTTTTCAGCAATGTAGGGAGATTTTCTGTTGTTTTTTCATTTTTTAATCAATACTATCGTAATAATTGTTGCACACTTGGACACAAAGGGACTTCCAGATGTTCACGGGTTGTTTAAACTCATTTTTTAATCTGAATAATCCAGAAAGACATACATCAGCCTCACCATCTATTTAATACAGGCGATCTGGACGGATGCTCCAGTCTTTACCTGAGGACCCCTGCAGCCCTTTAGCTGCCCCTGATGCTGCCTGTGTGTATGTAATAACTGTCCATGTATATAAGCTCTGAGGAGAGCAGACAGTCTGTTCTCCTCAGAGCTTACAGACTGGAGAACACCACCATGTAGTAGTTTTCATTAAAATCCTACATGTCCCATGATTCTTAGCTCTTCTCTGTAGTCCTTGTTCTCCTGGGACGTGTTTTAAAGGTGTTTCTACTGTCATAGCTGGTCTGTCAGTCTCTCCTCTCATGATGAAGACCAGGGGTGGAGCAGCCATTTATAAAGTTTATTAAATTCATTTACTAAAACCATGATAAAGCTGTTATTAAGTCACTGATTCTCAACATGTGGCTCTTTATGTCTTCATTTTAATTATTTCCCCAGAAAACCTTAAAAAGGGAAACTTTTTAAACCCTTTTTTTTATCCTTTTCTTTGGCTGTTTTACAATTTTCTTTGTCCCATTTTTGTCCCTTTTCCAAAAAAAAAATGAACACTTTTTCTTGTATTTTCAGATTTTAGCTCCTTTTGCCAAAAAATATCGCTTTGTCCTATTTTTGCTCCATTTTTCTAAGTTCTTTTTGACACTTTTATTCAATTTTTGTCTATTCTTTAACCATTGTTAACCACTTTTCATCCAAATAATCAACCTTTGGCTCAATAAATAACACTTGTTTCCTTTTTTCCTACATTTTGCCTCTTTTTGTTCCAATTTTGCTCATTTAAGCTACCTGTAACCATTTCATACCACCTGTTTCCTCTTTTTTGTCATTTTTTGCCACTCTTGACTGTTTTTGGTCCATTTTAGACACTTTTCACAATTTTCTTGGCACATTTTTGCCACTTTTGGACCATTTTTTACCACTTGTTATTCATTTTTCATCACTTTACTCATCACTGTTAACTCTTTGTTTACCTTAGTCAAATGGCTGGCTGTGATTGGCTGATCACCATTCAATCAATCTAACTGGATCAATACATTCTCAATAGGGATGTAACGATTAATCGTAAGGCAGTTAAAAATCGATTCATAGGTATCACGATTGATATCGATTTTCTGAAAATTGAATCACAGTACTTTTTTTAACCAGCAGAGGGCGCTATCCACAAGTATAGGCGGCGGGCGGAGTTTGCTAATACTTTTTTTCTAGCCGCCTTCTACTCTTAAATATGTTAATAAATGATTCATTACCTGTTTAGAACCGAAAGAATATCTGTAATATTACTTGAATATCTGTAAAAGTCACGTTTTTCTATTAGCTCTGTCTGCTAGCATAGCTTCTCTTCTTCACTGAAAGATATCTGCATGCCAACCGACCACTGTGTTACCAGCGCCCTCTGCTGGTCCAAACAAATATGGCGTAAATCAGTGTAATCACGGTTTTTTTTTTTTTTTAAAGTCCAATTGTTAAGGCACAAAATACATTTTCAGTTGCACTTTTAAAAAGAAAAATAACTATTATGCAGTTTTGCATTGTTTATTATAGAACCAGAATTTAAATTAATAGGCTTCATTTTCATTTGTATTATTCCTTTATTTATTTCATTCAAGATTTATTTTTAGTTAAATTGCATTGTTTTGAATAGTTTATCAAGGAATTATTTTGACAATGAAAAATAAAAGGAAAATAGCACCGTATTTTCTAGTTTTTTTCCCAAAAAAAAAATTTGTCTACAGTCCCATTTTGTAAAATAAATCGTGAGAGAATCGTATCGTGAACCCAGTATCGTGAATCGAATCGTATCGGGAGTTGAGTGAATCGTTACATCCCTAATTCTCAACAATCAATTCCTCTGTAAAAAGTGAGGGAGATGATTTTTAGTTTTAATTAAAGTGGATGATGTAAAAAAGACAATTATTCTGAAATGTGTCGGTTTCTGAACCACTTTATTGTTGATGTAACAAAGATCTTAGAACTCTCACATTAACAAATAAATGGCTTTGATCACCATGCTTTCCTTTTGTTGTCATAGTGGAATAGTTTTTGTAACGTTACACAACAGATGGATTCACTCAGAAAACAATATATATATATATATATATATATATATATATATATATATATATATATATATATATATATATATACAGTATATATATAATATGCCGTGCTAAAAATATTGACCCCCCAAAATATAACCTTTTTGTTTTAATATTTATTACTAACACACAACTACAGAGATTACACTGAACTAGAAAAAAAACAAAAATAATAATTTCCTGAAGATAATGTGACGATGAAACACATGCTGAACTCTGCATGAAGGAATGATTTTTTAACAGAAATAAAACATTATTTTTTACAGAAATAAGTGAAATATCTTTTAAAATGTTTGTTTAAACAGATTAAAAGATATATTGTTCAGTGCATGTTTAATAGTTTTTTTCTTACTTTATTAATATAGTTTAAGTGAAGGCACAACACGTTTTTTTAAAGAAAAAAAACTTTATTCACATTGTTCCATTATTACAAGGTTTCAAACAGTTTTAAATTAAACTTTAGCCTCGAGGTGTGGAAATATATTAAAATGTGAATGACTATAAATAATAATAATAATATTAATAATAATAATAATAATGGTAAAAAGTAAATAATTCAGGGTTTTAAAAAGTGAAAACCTAATTCAACATCTCTTCCTTTTTTTTAAAAAAAAAAAAAAAAAAAACGTCACTTCCGGTACGCTCTTAGCGTGCTAGCACCATAGCAACAGCATAAAGCATGATTAATGTTGCCAAAACAAACAAACTATGGATCCTATAGATAAACTGAATAGATACTATAGAAGTTAAGGATACGTTTTTCATTAGTAATGTCATCAAAACAAAGCTCTCTTAATATTGCTGTTTACAAAGGGTTGACAGGTGGTCATGTGACCTGACGTGACGTGTAGGAACAAATTCAAATGTGAAGGAATATAAATAAAAATATTGATAATGAAAAAACAAAGCAAGAAAATAATTACAACATCCAATAGCCCTGTGCGTGGATATTTATCTGCTTTTGGTTTGACGTTTTTTGGCGTATATAAACCAGAATGTACCGGAAAAAATACAGATGGTTTAGATAAACCGAATGGATATTATGAAAGTCAAGGGTACATTTCTCACTAGAAATGGCATTAAAACTAATCTAAAGCTACAGTCTATCTTGAAATCAAGCAATTTGCCACTAAAATATAGAGATTTCTGCCGTTGTTTTTGATGAGTCAGCAGTGACGTGACCTGACTTCAGCCCGTTGATATTTGTGCATTTAATGCACGACAATACATCGTGCTGTTATTGCACAAAGACAACACTTTATTCATGCTCTAATAGCATGAAATAATAGATATACTGTTGTGGTGCTAATGCATGAACATCTGTGAGACTGGGTTGATTTAAAGCTGCAGGTTGTTCTGGCTGCACCAGGACACCATTCGGTCTGTCTCCACCTGTAGGTGGACTCGTCTCCATCAGAGATGAGTCCATGATGGTCGTGTCGTCCACAAACTTCAGGAGTTTGATCACCTGGTGAGAGGAGGAGCAGATGTTGGTGAACAGGGAGAAGATCAGAGGAGAAAGACCACAGCCCTGAGGAGATCCAGTGCTGATGGTCCAGGAAGCAGAGATGGTTTTTCCCAGCTTCACGTGCTGCTTCCTGTCAGACAGGAAGTCTGTGATCCACCTACAGGTGGAGTAGTTATGATCATAAACAGACTATTTATTATTGATGTAGGTTTTGTTTCAGATTTATTTGAATAAAAAGTTATTTCCTCCATGTTGAGCTACTTTTTTCCTCCACCTGGTTTTACTGGATCCCAAGCTGATGATATTTGAACCAAAAACATCTGGACCAAACATGTAAATCTCAACTCACAGCATCTGAAAAGTAATCCTTGGTTACACATATTTAAATATACATTTCCATACAATACATCTAAACCAAATATTTACAGTATCTGAATCAAAGGGAAAATCAGATCCTTGTGATCAGGTGCAAATGAGGAAAATCATCAAAGAAAGAAGGATAATTTGTGTTGTTATGGTGACTGGCTTATTTCAGTTATATTTTATCAGAGAACAAAAGGTTTGAAATGTTTCCCTATCCTGACTCTCACAATGTGACGTCCAACTGCAGTGAAGGACCAGAGGAAAGTGGACATTGTGGGGACATGATAGCAGACATTACAGTCTGGACGACCTTCAGCGCTCTCTTCTCTGTGGTTGGATGTCCTGCTTGTGCTGCTGTTCTCTGGGAGTTGTTCAAAAGACACAAAAGAGGAAACTATGTCACCCCTAATGATGTCTTCATGCTCAACATCACCATCATGGACCTGCTCTTCTTGTTGTTCATCCCTCTTGGGTTGTTTAACTTCCTTTTCTGGCTTTTCCAGCCTGTCCAGATGTGGAGTGACTTTCTGTATGATTTAAACCTGACTGGACGACCTCTCCTCACGGCCTGCATGTGTTTTGACTCCTACCTGGCAGTGGTCCACCCAGTCTTTTATCACACCCACAGGAGTCCAACTGTTGGCATCCTCGTGGCTGCTGCATTGTGGGCCATCACTTTAGCTAAAGGAACCATTTCCACAGTCATAGATGAGCTGAACCACAGTCCCTGGACCATGTTTATGTACGTCATAGCTCTCCCTGTCATCATCATCTGTAACTCCTCAGTACTGTGGACGCTGAGGAAGTCTGACAGTGGAAGGACGGGTCTCCACCCAATGAAGAAGAAGGCTCTGCAGATCATCACCAACAACATGATAGTGACCGTCGTTGTTTAACTTCCTCCTGTGATGGTTTACATCGTTGGCAACATGAGAGGTTTCTGCTAAGGTAGGGGTTCTCATCTGGTCTCACCCTGGGACCCACATTTTACCATGGTCGTTCAATTGTGACCCAATTTTTTTTTTTAGAATTCAACCACAAATTATTTTTTTCTCAATTAGCTGTTGAAAACAATCTTTTTTAAAACATAAATCTCTATATTTTCCTGTGTAACATGCATTTCACAGCATGAAATGCAAAAGAAAATGTCTTTCAAAATAAAAGACAAGTCCAACGTGAGAAATATTAAGCATTCATTTATTTTTGACCAGCTGTCCATGACCCACCCAGTATACACTGAAAAAAGAAAACTGTTGTTACAACATAATAAAATCATTGAAAGCGGTTCCACTAAATAAAGTTATGTTTTGACAACATAAAAAAATCACGTGCATATTACATGAATTACATACACTATACTCAAATAATTTTTTCATGGTGTTTTAACATACTATTATTTTGTTAAGCTTTAAAAATATATATACAGTATGTTAATTGAACATAGATCTATCATTAAATAACTCAAATTTTATCACTTAAATTAGATTTAATTTTAAAATGTATAACTATATAAAATATTTTATGTTAGTTTAAAAATGATCTTCTACCACTAAAAACTAGTTTGCAAAGACTACAATTACAACCACATCTTATGCCACTACACGCATCACATCTTTCAGAGAAAAAAAGGGATGGAAACAAAATATCTTCAACCACTTTTAATCCACAAATGGATATCAGTCAAAAACACATTGACATGAAACAAAAAAGCATTGCAAAAATGCTGGATTACAATTTTTTTTTTCCTTAGAAAACATTGCACATGAACATTGCATTTCTTTTCATATACGGCTACAGGTATGAACGAACAAAATATATGACAATATGCAATACTGTGCATGGAAACAGGTCTTCAACTCAAATCATTTAAACATGATGCAGTACTCTGCAAACAGATACATTTAAATACTTATAGGTTAAGAACAGTGCAAACAAAAATCACAGCACATGACATCAAGTTTTTTGAACAGTGAAGTAAACTATACTGACATCCAATATGTGCAACATTTTAAACATTGTAAACTGGGTTTTACCCCCCAAGGTAGATTGTCATTTTCAGTCATTCATGGAGTCTGTTCTTGAGCACTTGAACCTTTTTTGAAAGAGTGGTGCCCTCCAGCTCCATTAGGATTTTTTGAAACACCTCAAATGTATATTTGAGGTCACGAGGGTAGTCGAGGTTTAATGCATAAATTAAACCAAACAACATAGCAACAGCAAGTGGAAATTTGTCCACCTGCCGCAAAACCACCTGACCCTCGATCACAACGCCGATGTCACCTGGCTTAGAGTTGCAGTCTGGTTTCCGGATGTAAATGCCAACAGTGGTCTCCTCGATTTGTCTTCGATTGGTTTCGTCTCCACCCTTATAAACACATGTCAGAAATAAGGTTCAAAATAACTCGACACAATCCTCAAGAAATCATTAAAAAAAGCAACTTTTGTAACTTACAAATGTGATTATCCTTTCTCTGATTTTTCACCATCATGCAAAGTCATATGCCAAAACTAATTTTACCTATTCTACAAGAGCAAATTATTTGTTTTGGCATTTGTTAATGTTTCTTGTCCCTCTCCCCAGCAAATGGAGTTTGTTTTGGTTTACAGTTGAATGACAATTTAAAAAGTAAAGGTGAGCAGCAGGGGCTGTTTATCCACCACAGTGTTAGACTTTTAAGCCATGTTTTTAAACTGTTTTGAACATACAATCTACACACAGGGTTGTTATGCATACAAATCTTAAAAAAAAATATATTTTAAAATCCTAAAGATATAAAACTGGAAGATAACCAAGAATATGTGTATGCTCTTGTGGAATAACACCCACACAGCCATAACCCCATAAAGGCAAGGAATTCAATTGCAAAGCAAATTAAAGCCCAGTTAACACAGAGAATAAGTTCTTTTTATAGTTTACACCTTTCGTCAACAAGGCAATGACGATTTGGAAGCCGATTACTATAACGTGCATAAACAAGTCCCATAGTGGGAAATACACTGCTTAGCCCCTGCACTTCTCTTAACCTGCATGCGCGACCCCCCACAACAACAGTCATCATGGCAACAAAGCAGCATCTCTACCTCGTTGTCGGTCCACAGTCAAATCTCCCGTCACGTCTTTTTCGTTACAAGTTTTATGCGCATTCTCAGCGTCTTCTTCCCTGTTTCGGTGTATTTCTGTGGCAGCATCACGGCACCACATACAAGCCTATATGTTTACTACAGTGTTTTCCACCTTTTTGTGTGGATGCACACATAATTTCTTGTTTTAGGGGAAAGCGTTTTTGTTTTGTCTCCATGTGGACAGAGCCTAAGACTAATTAGTGAAGAAGATTTGCAAAAGATATAACACCTCTCCTATAGACAAGACATTTTGCATATTAACAATTCTTATCGCTTGGCTTCAGAATTTTTTTTTTTACAACAATTAAGTACTCACCACATACTCCATGACTAAATTTCCTGGTTCCTCATTGAGGTATGCGCAGAGTCCTTTAATGATGCACCCTCGAATAAGGTCAACATCAGCACCCTGACCAGAGGTGCCAAGAACGGTAAGTTCATTAAAAAAATTACCACTTTCTGAATTAAAATGTATAATGCATATATATTTGTTTCTTACCTGAACCACGGGTGTCACAATATCTTCAAGCACTCTCCCCACTTGTCCACCTCTTCGCTCAAACAGCCTTAGGAGTTTGCCAGACAGCTCGTCTATCTGAGATAGGAACCTCGATTGTAGTGGTAAGGTGGTGATGCGCTTGAACTCCAAATTTATCTGTTTAAAAAAAATAAGGAAAGTAAAAGAGAGACATTGTTTATTCATTATTGTTTTTTAAGTTTCTTTCAGTGACTCAACCTAGAAGTGCATGGTGCATTTGTGTTCACTTTGTAAGATGGAGACTTACCCAAAAAACTATGAAAGGAATCTGAGTACCATATTGTAAAGCAAAAAAAATATTGTGGTTCATTACCATACTTTAATGTTTAATAACGATAAATAAAAAATAAAAAACCCCAAAATAATTAAGGTGGTAAAAAAATAAATAAATAAAATTATTATTATTATTTACAGCGTTTAAACATAAAACTTGCACTAGACAAACCCAAAGACTTGGAAGATATTTTTTTTCATTTAAAATGGGCTAAAGTGGACACTGCTGCCAATTGGTTCTGTAAATTAACCTCAATGCAACATACCTCAATTACATTGAAGAGAGCTGGCCATCTGTCCTTGAAATCTTCAACCATTGGTTTGTCTTGAACCACTTCATACCTCCGTTGTGCAAAGGTTCGGTCCATTTTCCTTCGCACTGCCTCATTGTTGTTCAGCTGCTTCACATCTGAGAGAAGTTCCACTCTCAGACCCTCAAGACTTTGCTGTGATTCTCCAGTGGGATAAGGAGTATAAGGGCAGTAGTTGACTTCAGAACGCCTTGGTCTTTTGATGGCAGAGGCTGCACTTGATTTGCCCTCAGGCTTGTGCTTGATGGAGTTCACCAAAACCTCAGGACATCCCAGCTTCCTCAATTGTGTACGGTAAATTGCAAGTTTATTCTTTAAGCTTGCCTTCCAACCGGCATATCCTGTCACTGAGCCCCTCTCTATTAGACAAGGGTGTTTTGAGATGAGTGCCTCACCAACCATGTTGAACTCTCTGTCTGTGACATGAACTTTGTATTTGACAATTTCTTGAATCAAAGCCTCGAGAATGGTGGACTTGAGTTTAAGATCTGGTACAAGCATTTTGCCATTGTCTCTGAATGCTGCATTGCCACTTTCAAGTTTTAACTCTGAATCAAAGCCAAACTTTGGAACATTGAAGGTGCTCGGCCAAATTGTTCTGGAGGTTGAAGAAGTGGATGTGTCAGAGTCCGGCGAGGACAGAATGTCAGTATCAACAACTTCACTGGATCCTGATGAGTTTTCTTCCAGGAAACTGTAGTTACAAGCATCTTGTGAAATAATTTGGAGCTCCACGCATTGTGGTGTTGAGGTGCTGTCGGTATAGATCACTTTGATTGTTCCTCGATCAGCTACTTCATCCATTGAAGTGAGGTTCATGAAATCATTGTTAAATAGGGGATCCATAAACTGAAGCCTGAAGTCTCTTTGAATAGCACACCGTCTCTGCACAATATCAACAAGTTCACTGACTGATGTTGGAAGTCCACCGGGAAAAGTCAAGCGTTGACTACCGTTGTCTCCAAGGATCACCTTTAAAACAGCCGTCATGATGACAGATTTCAATCTGTAAAGAAGATGAACAAAAGTAAGATTTCTTTTCAAAGTGTTCAAAATTTAATTTAGTTTGTAAAACAGACATTGGAAATGCCAAAGACAGAGTGAACATGCCAAATACAGACAGTGGACATCAAGAGTTTAGTGAGTGAAAGATGAAACGGCATTGTGCATTGGATTATCATAAGTAACCAGAGAAAAGTAGAGCTAAATAATAAGTTTGAAAGATTTCAGCTTTTTTTCCAGAGTGGGGGGTGGGTGTTAATGACTATTGAGGACTGACAAAACATGCAAACTGTGGTATGAAAAAGCAAAGCTAGAATATTGATTTACCAACCTTTAATGATGATGTGCCTTTTTAAAGTAACCATACGGGTTGATCCAACCATGTACTCAGCTAATGGATAGACATCAGTCAGTTCACTGACTGTTAAGAGCTTGACTTCTCTTGCAGGAGACAAGCTTAGCTCAAAGGCTCTGTAGTGTTCAATATACCAAGCACACAGCACTCTCACAATAAAAAACAAGGTCTGATTGATAATGCACATCTGGGTAATTTCAGCAAACTCTTGTAATCCACCAGAGGATCCATGTGCCAGTATCATGCCTTTGCTGTAGGCAATACCCCAGAATGTTGCATTTTTGGCAAGATTTACCTCATCAAGGTTGGGATACTTTAAATGAATTGCATGAGCCACCTCATCTTTCAACAAATCAACTGGAACTGTGGACACACAGGGTACATCAAGGCAAGGTTTACCATGAGATGGTGAGTTGATGTGTAAAGCAATCATAAACTGATGCTTCGTGGCCAATGTCAAAGGCAAATTTTTGAAGCAACTGGTATGTTTCACTATCTGCTTGAAAAATTTATGTTTTGCTTCAAAGCGCATTGTCCAGAGAGACACTAAAGGTCCAAAACAATGAATCAACTGAGGATAGTGCTCAAGAAAGTGGTGCTTGGGCAGAAGTCTTACAGTAGGAAACAGCTCCTGGAACCTCTGTCTGTGTTCAACTATCTTACTTTCGAGGTATGCGATGGACTCATCAGTGTGCACTGGGGCAACAACCAATTCAACAATGTCTTTTAAATCCAACAACACAGCCCATGCGAGCTCATTCTGTGGAACGCAAGAGCCAATCAAAAATGGAAGGAACCTCAGCAAGCTCCAATTTTCATGGGCGTTGCCTCCAATGGATTTCCGACTGCAGACACTTTTAGGGACAAGATGAGGCTTATTAGTCTTGTCAGACCATTTGTATGGAAATGCCACTATAGCATTGTTCAGCTCATCTAATGTGAAAATCTTTTTTGATATCAGGACATTCAGGCAGTAAGCCAATTCAAATGGCACGATTCCTTCAAAAATGTCATGAGCAATGTCTGGGGGATATCCTATCACAACATTAAAATGTGACAAGTCCTTAGTAAGAACACACTCGTTTAACAGCCAAGTGATGTCTGGCATTCTCGTTCGCTATTTGCACATGTTCTTCATGTTGTTCTTTTGTCCTTAAACTAAAAACCCCAGATGCAACACAGTGAGAACTTATTTCAGAACTTCTTGCTGTACAAAAACGACAGAAGTAATATCCTGAAAAACACTCAATGAAGCCAGAAATACTGTGGGCACCCAGATTATCGGCAACAACACTATGTACTGTACCTTTCAAAGATGTGCCTAACAGAGGAACATAAACACCATGGTCTTCCAGGGTTTTTAGATCTTTTAAGAGAGGTTCTAAAACCTTATCAAAACCACAGGTTTTCACATCATTGCTTTTACAGAGCACTGCAAGGTAAATGGAAGACAAAGAGGAATGAGAGCCTGGTGGTAGGTTAGAAAGTAACCAATAAACGGCACAAAGCTTGTGCTTTTTTCGCGAGGTGCCCAGGGGATTACAAGTCTCAAAATCATCTACATATAGACAAATTGAAATTCGTAACTCTTCATTATTCAAAAACTTGTTTTGTAGGAAATGACTACCATCTTTAAATGATTTGTACTCATAAGTTGGGTCTCTTTTAAGGTCTGTTGTTCCTGTATGATTTTCTTCGAGTTTTTCAAGAATACCTTTTGTACTTAATAATTGCTGCAATGACTTTAGGATTGGGACATATTGGAAAGATCTGAACTTATTCCCATTAAGTATGAAAGTCAAAGGTTCCACAACGTTGAAGCAATTCCTGTAGTATTTCTTCCGCTGATAAGTAGAAGAAAGGGGCCCCCCTTTTTCAACAGCTTTTGATATAGGATTGGATGTATGCACTGCAGAAGCAATAGTAGCAACTGAGTCCTCAACTTGAATGTTATGTCTCTTAAAGACATCAGAAACAATATCTTTTGAAAGTGGCTCTATTGCTGAACTCAAGTAACTAAGCTCAGATAAAAACTCATCTATGGCTGTACCTGGCACATGGACAAGATATTCCAACTTAAGTAAGGCTGCAGCAAGTTGCTTCTCAATTGCACTTAAGAGGGTATTGGAATCAGCTTGATCTACAATGTCACTCTCCACACACTCATCCTCCTGATCATCAGTGGGAGAAAGTTCAACAAGCTGAGATGTATTTGTTATCACAATACCGGGTTTAAAGTTAGCCAACGAATGAGATGCATGTCTACGACTTTTGTGAGATTTAAAGGTTCCATAAACACTTGTATGAAAATCACAACCATGAAACATGCAAGTCACTTTTTCATTTTTCTTTAAATGAGAATTTATGTGAGCAAAGTACTCCCTTTCATTTCCAAAATTTTTACATGAGCAAATGTGACACTTAAATATCGATACTACTTTGACTGCTTTATCGTTTGTAGAATGATCTCGAGAGTGATGAATGTGTAATGCATTCCATGTTTTAAATGTGCAAGGGCACTCTAAAAAAGTACATGGATAATGGCTTGTACGCCCAAGGTGTGGATGTTTTAATTTATAGTGGTTTAATAAAGCCAATCTACCTGCAACTGCCACCGAGCACAGTTTACACTGCCATATTCACTGTTGAAAAAGAGACAAAAGAAACAATGTCATTTTATCAACTGGAGCTAAGTTTTAATAACAAAAGACATACTCACCACAACTACAGAGCCTCTCTATGGAGAACTTTGAACTAAATTTGCCAGTTCTACTGGAAATAGGAATCTGTAAGATATAACATCACGCTACACTTCAGACAATAAAAATATATACACAATACAAATATACACAATGAACATACACAATTATATTTGCTTAGTGTATTTAAACATCCATCTTAACATCTAGAGCAGTGGTCTTTGGACCATGACCCCATTTTAATATGATTTTTGGCGACCCCACAGGCTTTTTCCGAGAATTTTTTATTCAATATGTAATACAGAACTACTAAGATTACTGCAAGAAGTAACACAATGCACCAGCTCATATTTTTATACAGTATTTTATTTTTTATTATTTTCTTTCATCATTCCTGCTTTATGAGCTAATTTTCTATTTGAGAAAGTCAGGGTATAGGATACAGTTGTGTTTTTATTTGAAAAATAATTTATTAAAACTTAAAAATATTTTTTATCAGCTATTTTTATTAAGTACAAGACATTCCAGGTGACCCCATTTAAATTCCTGGTGACCCCACATCGGGTCCCAACTCCAAGATTGAAAAACACTGATCTAAAGCTTTTTGATAAATATCTGGCTTAACAAACATGATGATGAGGTAAAATAAGACTGGCTGTGTAAAATATTATTTGTCAATTTCCCGCAAACGAATTAAAAAAAGTAAAAAATAATAATTGAACAAATAAATATAAAAAATAACATTCTACAATTTTATTTATTTCCCCCCCACCAAAAATAAAAAGAAAACAAAAAGAAAAAGGAAAAAAAAGAAAGCATTCAAACTAGTGAGTAGCCAGCTTCCTTAAACTTTACATAACCCTAACTAACTACTATTACAAGGCCAGGTAAAATATTTAACCCGGTTAGTGTCACCCACACGGTGGGAATGGACTTCTGGTTAATTAGAAACTCAGAAATGCTCATAACGCACAACTTGACAAACGGTGCAGGTGGTTGGCGCTTCAAACGCGACAAATGGGCTCCGTCTATTTACTGACTCAAAAATACGAGCGCAAAGGACAGCCTTCAAATGTGCGGTAATGTACATAATTTGCGACATATACGGTCAACATCAACATATAAGGTTGACAGAAACATGAAAAATAGATTTGATAACTTTGAGTGGCTGACTGACATAAGAATACTGGCGGTTTCCAGCATTTAGCCCACGCCACGCGCTACAGCTTGCAATTCTAGCAGGCGAGTAAAGTCAAAATACAACGAAAATATAAAATATAAATAACAGAGCCGATGATAAGAATTCCCTGTATCCCATGAACGTTTATAACAATTCAGAGACACTTACCTTTTCAAACTAGCCTTGAGGTTGCTCCAGCTTGCGGGAGGGAGGCAAGATGGCTGAAAATTTGGGCGAAGAGTTGAAACTTTCTCAGGTGGGAGGCGTGGCTTTTGAGCGAAAGCGTGAACGTTGTGTGTTACAAGGACATGTCATTTTTATAAAGAGGGAACATCCTCCAAAAATGTGAACATTTCAAATGACAAAATCATGTTTACTTCCAAACATAAAAAAATGCTGTCGAATGTGAAAACTAAAATCATTAACGCTCCACAACCCCCATGAGGCCATTTTTTCAGTGGATGACACTACTTTATTCTTAAAAAATGTTAGTCAGGTGTCCGTTGCTCTTCAGGCAATAAGTGAATTTTCTAAAGCTTCTGGCTTGTCACTTAATGTGAAGAAGTGTCAACTGTTGCCTCTTAAAGAATGCACTGAACCCAGTATATGTAACATCAAGGTTCAAAAGGAAGTCACTTATTTGGGTCTTCTTATCTGTAAGGATGAAACCAATAGGATGCTATCAAATTTTCTACCAGTCATCAAAAAAACGCAAACTAAGTTAAACCAGTGGCTGCAAAGGGACTTAACTCTTAAAGGGAGAGTTTTACTTTCTAAAGCTGAAGGTTTATCTCGCTTGACCTACGCTGCTCTTTCTCTTCATGTTAATGGGAAAACTTGTAAGGATATCGACCGTATGCTTTTTAACTTCCTCTGGAAAAACCGCACACATTATATCAGGAAGAGTGTTGTCATGAACAATTATGAATCTGGTGGTCTCAATGTATTAGATTTTACAACTTTAAATTATACGTTTAAAATTAACTGGGCTAAACACTTCATTAAAAACCCAGTCTCCATCTGGAACTTTATCCCTCAATACATCTTCTCAAAATTTGGTGGTTTGGAATTTATTTTAGGTTGTAATTACAATGTTGACAAAATTCCTGTAAAATTGTCTAGATTCCACAGGCAAGTTCTCTTATCGTGGTCTCTTATCTATAA
>NW_021144888.1:0-38989 GCF_900634775.1 Gouania willdenowi | reverse complement strand
CCTTCAGGGAAAAATAACATGTAAATGTGTCATTTTCTCCCAAAACATTAATGTGAGACATTTCTGTGTAAAACTGGATCCTGATTTTAAATGAAGAGAAAAAAAAACAAGAACAAAAAATTACACATTTTCTCTTATCACAGATATCAGTCTATGCATTCAAAACAACTCAGGATTTTCCAACTTCCTACTTAAAAAAGTGACCTTGAACGCCACCTGAAGGCGGAGCTCCAACTCAGTAAAGTCAGGAAATAAAAATAATGTTATTTTCTATCAGTCGCCATGTTTGAGATATTTCAACGTGTCGCTGATGAAACGTAGAATTACAGCTGCTTCCTGATTGGCTACAGTCATGAGTCAGCTTTACACACACACACACACACACACGCACACACCCACAGGATTGTCTCTTAAAGCACATTAATGTAGATCTGTGTGTAGCACTAACAAAGGCTTTAGGACGTCATCCTAAACAAATTGAGATTAAAACCTGGAATGTGAGAGAATTTGTTGCTTTTATTACTTCACGTTGCTGCTTTTCCTCCTCCAGACAAAGGTGTGTGTGTGTGTGTGTGTGTGTGTGTGTGTGTGTGTGTGTGTGTGTGTGTGTGTGTGTGTGTGTCTGTCTGATGAAGAGGTGGTGATGGAATGCGTTGAAGCAAATGTTTAAGACAAATGTTTGTGTTGTCACATTAAATCAGATATGACCACATGTGATATATTTTGATATGATATATTTTAAACGTTAAAATGTATTTTGAAAAGTTAAACTAAATAAGTTCCTACTTTTATGAAAAGAGGTTTGTTGTTGTTGTTGTTGTTGTTGTTAGAAAAAAGAAAAACACAATGTATTTGGTTGGTTTACATAAAGTAAAGTAATGTACATGCTACACAAACACCAAACATTGAGATCTGTATATAATAATTAATGAACAAAAATTTGCAGTAATAACTTTAATGTTTCATGTTAACATTTTATTTAATGTATCATTTAGACTATAGCAGAACATTTATAGATATATTATATTATCTTCTAATTCTAAATACAAACTAGAACTGCAAGCAGTTATAAAAGGGGGCCAAGCCTTCCCGCGCGACTCGGACCCCAGGTTTCGTGGAGCCCCTGAAAGTACGTCACGAAGGATGACGGGCTCGTGGCGAGCGTCAGGACACAGGCCAACGTGCCATTTGCTGTGAACAGGTGGATATGAAGTTTTGGGAGATGTGATTTAAAAAGTGAAAGTTACAGACCAAAATGTGTTTGCACCCATTATAGCGCCACCTAGTGGTGCACTTTTTGGTATGGGTGATCTGTGTGCTCTTCTATAGTTACCCTGTAAATTTCACATCGCTCAACATAATACTTCAGCTGAAATAAAGGTTTGTTTATTTATATGTTATGTAGTAATAAGCCACGCCCACTTTAACCAATCGTGATTAACTTTGAGATCCGGTCCCAGGAGCGAACCAAGGTCATACCCACCAAATTTGGTAAAAATCGGTTGTGCCATTTACGAGATAAAAAATTCTCATAATTGCAGTGCCCCCTAGTGGCCTATTTTTTTAAAATTTGGCTCATACCCCCACAGTCACATGGCAACCAAGGATCTAAGAATTGGTGGTGTTAGCAATTATTTTGATCAAGATATGCAACAATTTGTGTTTTTATAGCTCGCTAGAAAATTTTACTCGTTAATATTTTGCGCATATTTTGCCCGAACAAAATTTTTTGCTAAACTCTAGATCAGGTCCAAATGAAGACTGTACGTGCCGAGTTTCATGCCGATTGGACAAAACCCCAAGGAGGAATTTGAAAAAATAAGTTTATGATATATAGTGACTTACAAAGAGCAATGTGCTGTGGGAGTGGGCGTGGCCTATGTCAGAAAATGCGACACTATGTAAGGAACATGTGGATATGAATTTTATGAAGATGTGAATTAAATTGTGAAAGTTAAAGGCCAAAATGTTTTTGCAATTATAGCGCCACCTAGTGGGGCAGTTTTTGGTATGGGTGGTCTGTGTGGTCTTCTATATCTACCCTGTAAATTTCACTGCCCTCAACATAATAATTCAGCAGAAATAAATGTTTGTTTATTTATGTTATTATGTCATTAGCCACGCCCACTTTGACCAATCGTGAATAACTTTGAGATATCGCCTCAGGAGGGACCCAAGATCATACCCTCCAAATTTGGTAACAATTGGTTGTGCCAATTAAGAAATATAAATATTAATTATTTGTAGCGCCCCCTAGTGGTCTACATCATTCAAATTTGGCAGATTTCCTCACAGTCACATGCCAACTAAGGATCTCAAATTTGGTGTTGTTAGCATTTATTTTGACCGAGATATGCGCCAGTTTGCATTTTTATAGCTTGCTAGAAAACTTTACTCGCTAATAATTTGCGCATAATTTACCCGAACAAACTCATTTTATTAACTGTATATCACGTGCAACTGAAGACTCTACGTGCCAAGTTTCACGCTGATTGGACAAAACCCCAAGGAGGATTTCGAAAAAGTAGGTTTTCCAGTTTTTGCAATTTTGCTCCAGAAAAGTTTAGGCGGAAATGGGCGTGGCCTATCCCAGGTGATTCAGTGCTATTCAAGGAATCTGTGGATATGAAGGTTTTAAATTTGCAACAAACGGTGTGGGAGTTATCGTCCAAATTGTGTTGACCTTTGTTATAGCGCCACCTGCTGGCGAACATATGTGAATTTTTGCGTCCAAGGTACACGGGGTGTTCTGGACCCAACCCCCAAGGGGCATCGCCCTACCTTGCACGGTTTAGCCTGCAGCACTACTTTTACCGGGGGAAAAATAAAAGGTAACAATAATCCTTACGATTACAATAGGGCTCCTAGCACCGCTGGTCCTAGGAACCGTGGATGCTTACATACGTGGTTCCCTGGCCCCGCGGGCTTGGCCCCCTAATTAGTCACACAGTCTAAACTAAACTGACAGCAGGAGTAGGATTGATGCTGGTATCAGTTTTACCATTTGACAACAAATACTTTATTCTAGTAGAAAATATTGTCAGCAAAGGACTAACTTATTGTGTGGTTATGAATGTACAGTATGTACACAGCCATTGGCAACAAGACTTATGATGTAAGCAAAGCTGGAATACTTCTTAAAATAAAACTGTTAAAATTGGTGTAAAGTAAGAATGTGCTCTAAGTTTGTCATACCACAGAACCACACTGTTGAATATGAATGATTAATAAATACATATAAACACTCTTTGTGAATGAGTTTAGAAGAAAATGGCAGAATTCACTTTACACAGACTTAAATATACAGTTAACTTTTCTGGTGCTGGTGGATGACTGGGAGTTTGGGACAAAGTGAGTGGGACAAACTGGGACAAACTATTTTTCTATAATGTAACACATAGTTTACACATTCTCACTTACCACTATCATGTTTTTTATTTTCATCTTGTTCTTGTTTGTTCTTCTTTTCATGAGCCCTGTGGGTAAGTCTGCCTCACTTTATCAGTGTGTGTTTGATAACATCAGCACGTTGATGCAGGGACCGATGTCACGGTCTGAGTTCACATCGTACTGAGATCCTCTTAAAATGTCAGTACGTACTGACATGTACCTGTGCTGGATTATACTGATTTAAAAAATAAAGATACATTAGGTTAACTGTTATTTACTGCAATGTATATTATAATCATGTTTCTTTGGAAAATAAATTATTTCTTTTTGTATGGAATTTTATTATAAACTCAATACATGTAATAATAAAAACTGCATATAATACATTATAAAACATATTTCTCCTGCCTCGTATATTGAGCATTTGTAAATTTTTGTACAAGAAAAGGAGCCATTCAGCACTCATCAAATAACATTAGCTTTGAACCTTAGCTTTGAAATTTAATTTTTAACCTCAGTACGGTGGAAGTAGAAAAAAGCTAAGCAGAAGTAGCATGAATTCATTTTCTGGTAGTGCACATGCTCATAATCAAACTCAGACCCATGTGAACTCAGACGTGACACCGGTCGTATTGGTGCCCCATTAGGGAGGTGCCTGACGTATAACCGTAATGTGTCCGGGAGGTTTCAAGTTGTATTGCTTATATCTGCCGTCCCTCGGGGGCCCCTTCAGCTCGGGGCCCTAGACATTTGCCTGTGTTCCCTACTCCGTTACAACGCCTCTGGGTCTGAGGTATGAAGCTCCAGGGCTGAAAGTGAGACCCACTCCGGCCCTGCGTGCACGCGTGCATGGATTTGTGTGTGTTCATGTGTGTGTGTGTGTGTGTGTGTGTGTGTGTGTAACCAAAATCAGATGCTGAGTCAGTGTGACAACAACAATGTTTATTTAAAGGGCCCATGTTGCGCTAAACTAACTTTTCTGTGCTTTAAACATGATAAAGTGCTATTAGGGCTTCATACACAGGCCTAAAGTGTGGGGAGGAGGAAGTCAGTGTCCCGTCTATAGACACGCCCACTCATGAATATGCATAAGCAGGCCACAAATCAACCTGTTTGTGTAGAGTTGCTCAGAAAGTGACTTCTCAGAGGCTAAAACTCTGGAAAACAGACGAGTTTGGGAAGATAAACCTCTAATACTATGTTTTTGGGGTTCTTAGAACAAATGGAGATGTGTGAAAAATAACATGACATGGGACCTTTAAAGATGACGGACAAACCTGTGTTGCTCCTTGGTACTTGCGTTGCTCCCTCTGCTGGTGCAAACTCCATTATTGGTTATTAGATCTTCTTTGTCCAAAGCATTTGGTGGTTTGAAGGCTAGATTTCTGATGCATTACCATCAATTCTGGACTGGCGTCATATATGTTTGGGACGACGCATCAATGGTGTAAACTCACACACAGAGATCATGGCTGCACTGAATGTTGACACAAAACAAAGCGGAGATGTAAAAGTTAAGCTTTCTAGTGTAAGAAAATAATTTAAATAAAACAATAGTCAATATTTAACAGCCACTAAATGAGAAAATGCAGAGTAAAGTGTGTTTGAGGGAGAGAGCAGCCACATTAAATAAGGTGGAAAAAATATTAAATTGTAAAGTTGTTTATTTAAAAAAAAAAAAAAGAATTTGTTTATTTAGTTTTCTACATTAATAAATGTTTGTGCAGCAGACAGAGAAGACCATCTGCTTCCAATTTAACTTCTTCAAATGTCGTTGTGTGCTTCTGTGCACTCACGTCTCCACATTGAAAAAGCAAAACGCTCATTTAAATAGGGCGGTCTCCACCACTTCTGCACGTGTGCTAATCATTGCTACAATCTTAGTGAAACTGCATCACCATTTAGGGACGCAACTGGTTTACCACCCTTTATTATAGATCTTAGTGAAACATTTAATCACTAAAGGCAGCTTTGAATGGCTCAATGTTGACAGGTTGTCATGGGAACTCAGGCTAAAATGGAAGCTCAATGTTGACAGGTTGTCTGGCAACTCAGGCAAAAATGGAAGCTCAATGTGGACAGGTTGTCATGGCAACTCAGGCTAAGATAAAAGCTGCTGAATCTCCATCATTCTACAGAATCTCCTCGTGCACCGTCATTAACGACTAAAGTAGCTTTAATAATATAGATTAACGTTGACCAGCAGATGTCATCAGTGAGCAACGTTGGAGACCAAAGTGAGTTTCTAATAATAATGTCAACTTTAATGACTAATTTAGTGATTTTCCGGAATCCTTTGAGTAAATACTGCTTGTTTGATTCTAAACCTTTTTACATTTTTAGTAATAATCTTGTGTGAATGAGATGATAATGTAAAGATCTTTTGAACGACTTTGTCATAAAAGCTCTATTTAAATCTGTTCATTTTAACATTTAACATTTAGTCTGAATTGGATCATTTTATACAGTGTGTGTGTGTGTGTGTGTGTGTGTGTGTGTGTGTGTGTGTGTGTGTGTGTGTGTGTGTGTGTGTGTGTCCCAAAATCAGATGCTGAGTCAGTGTGACAATAACAATGTTTATTTAAAGGGCCCATGTTACGCTAAATTAACTTTTCTGTTCTTTAAACATGATAAAGTGTTATTAGGGCTTCATACACATGTCCTAAATATAGTTTTTAATTAATTCCCTCAATCGTTAGTTAGAGGGTGATTTGCTCCTTTCTTACTACAGGGTGAGCCCAAACACCTCACTACATTTTGATGACGCGTTCCCACTTTGATGACAAATTTGACTTGGCACTGAGCTGGAGAAGCCACACCTCCAGGAAGCTCTCTCACATGATTGACATGTAAACAGACACTCGTTTATAAAGCAGCATGAGCTCGGCTACAGATTTCAATATGTATTTCAATAAATTATCGGCCATTTTGAGAAAAATGGCCATAACGACCACTAGGGGAGGTTGCTGAGGTGGATCCACATCCTAAAATAATCAGTAGTGTTCATGCCATCTATGTGCCAAGTTTCATGCTTTTAACCCAAAGTGCACGATTCTACCAACAATTATTCCTTAACCGCCCACTACTGGTACTGATCCAGGATCTGTGGTGGAGAACATGACCTGACTTTAATCAATAAGTTCAGGGATATTTTGTTTTCTGTTTTATTCACACAAATGATTCATTTTTTATTTTTTTTATTTCATTTATATAGAAATATATTACAATTATATTTAAACAAAAACTGTCAATTTTTTTTTTTTTATTATATATGTAATATAAAGATCCAGTAATTTTGTATTGTGTTTTACAATTTTTGATCACTCCATTAATCTTTATTTTCATCCAAATTGTCATAAAAACACTAATAAATTGACATGTTATTAACTGATTAATAACTGAATGATGAACCATTTCAATCTGAAACTGATGAGGAACTAAGGTCATTAGCTACTGTATAATCTTTTTTTTAATTTTTTTTTAAATTCCATTTACTTAGAAATATATTACAATTATATTTAAACAAAAACTGTTAAATTTTAATTTTTCATGTCATATAAAGATGTATGAGAGCAGCATTATTATCAACATATTTCCCCTCAGGGATCAATAGTTTACTGAATCTGATCAGGTTTATTGATTAAGTTTGATCAACTTCATTTAAATTAAACTCATTTAAATCATCCTGATGACATCATTCCAGACTATAATGATTAAACAAAAACAAATGCATCAGTTATTTCACCACTAGAGGGCAGAATATTGTACAGTATTAGAAGCTATCAAGTTATCATGAACCTATGATGTTTCAGACTCTACAATCCCTGTCATCGTTGGTCTCGTCCACAACAACAGAACAACTGCAGCTCTTCACCAGAAATGGCCGTAGCTTCACAGACACATAAACGTTACGTGGGAACTGGTCTGCTCAGTATTTTGGTAGTTTAGACGTGTTTCAGGTGGACGCTTCAACATGTTGTTTAGCTCAGGACCAGGAGGGGTGCTGGGGTGCACCAAATGAACGGTCCCCTTTAACATTTCCCTTTACCTCACGATAACAGCGTTTCATTCACATTATGTCACTTCCTGCATTTAACAGTGGATTTTATTTTTATTGGTAGATTCTGTCATTCTGTCTATGATTCTATTAACACAGATATTATAGGACCATAATTAGCCAATCATGAGCTCATTACAAGTTGTTCATTAATCCTGTAAGAACAAAGTCAAACCTCAAAGTCAAACTGTTTCCACTGAAGACCTTCATTTACAAATCAATGGGAATTTAAATTATTCAGCCACAAAATCTAAATATTTTCCTCCACATCATGTGATCTCTGAACAAACTGATCATTTTAGTCAATTTCAAAGTGATGACACTGCAAAGAATGGATGAATATTTCTAGATCCTTCATGTTCATTCTGTCTCTTCTATCCTTCAGGTGGAGCTTATTCTATGCTGATGTTACAGGTGAATGGAGGATTGTGGAACCACTCAGCCGTGACAGCAAATATGGTGAGAAATTAATGGATTGAAGTTTGGTTGCTGACGTCCATGTGGATGTGGATGAACAGCCACTGTTCTTTCTAGGAACACATTTAGAAACAAATGTTTGTTTGGTTCCTTCTCTGTGTTTAATCTCTAACTGTTCTACAGGACTCTGGAAGCCAGAACAAAGTGACACCTCAACGTTCTCAGGACAATGAAGCTCAGCCACAACAAAGAAACAAATCTACGAGAAAAACTTCAGAGCAAAGAGTTCAACAGCAGAGCCAAGCTGGAGTTAAAGCTAAACATACATGTGACCAGTGTGGAAAGGACTTTAGCAGTAAATCAAACCTCAATAAACATCAAAGAATCCATTCTGGAGAAAAACTCTTCATCTGTGACGAGTGTGGAAAAGCTTTTGCTCAGAAACAGCACCTGAAGAACCATCAGTTTATTCACAGTGGAGAGAAACCTCACATGTGTGATGAATGTGGAAAGACTTTTAGTCAATCTGGAAACCTCAGTCGACATCTCCTCATTCATCGTGGAATCAAAGCTCACAGATGTGAACGGTGTGACAAGACTTTTAGACATAGATCAACTTTAACTCTGCACATGCAGACTCACTACAGAACAGAGTTGTATCGCTGTGACCACTGTGGGAAAATATATAAACACAAAAAAACCCTCATCCACCACCTGAGATCTCACACTGGACATGAAGTGTGTCCCTGTGACCAGTGTGACAAAGTTTTTACAACATATGGAGATTTAAAACGTCACCAACTCAGCCACTCATCAGAAAGACCTCATAAATGTGACACATGTGGAAAATCTTACAAGAGCAAATCTTACCTTAATGTCCACCAACGAGTTCATGAGAAGAATGTTTTCAGATGTGATGAGTGTGGGACGACCTTCAGCACTTCATCTGTTCTCCACTCACATCTCTGTGTGGATGGAGACATGGAGCAGGAATCATCTTCAGATCCCAGCGACACACGGATGGTGACGACACCTTCTGGTTCCAGTGTTGGACTGAAGAACCCAGAGATCAGGCTGCACAGGATTCCTACATAAACCTGCTGTCAGCTGGAAAATGGACACCAACAGTTCAGGAAGTTGTTGATCTGGTCTGGTTAAATAAATAAATGTAACACATTGATTCCAGTGCTCATTGTTTTTTACACTGATTTTCTTCTTTTGAATCATCACTGAAAGTGTACAAATATCAGGTAATTTAAAAGAAAATATCATGAAAATGTCTTTACTTTGTGTGACAAAGTAAAGTCAGTGTGTAACAAGTTTTATTGTGTGTAATTAATCAAAATCATAAAGATGAGACAATGAATGTATTAACAGCAGCAATGGTCTGATAACAGGATGCTGAAAATTGATTGTTACTATAATGTAGGAAATGATTTTTTTCTGGAGGGAAGCTATCTACATCAAATCTTTACTTTATATTAACATTGTTTCTTGTATTAATTATTATTTTTTGTGTTTGCTTTGTACAGGAGGAATAGTTCATTCAACTGTAAGTTTTAAGAATTAAATTGCATTTACAGGAAGAGAGACTGATTTTAGTCTTAGATTATCACAAAGGTCAGAGGTCATGATAACCACAAAGAACACATACATCTTTTAGAAAGAAAAACACAGTGAAAAGGTTTTTCTAATAGATTGTAAACAGTTCTTAGAATGTTCTGTAAGAAGATGATTTGACGATTAGAAGAAGAAGAATTCTCTTCAGAATCCACCAACATGTAGGAAAAGCTTGTCCATCAGGAAGAACAGTTTCACTGTGTTGACCAGCGTTCCTGGTTTACTCCTTCAAAGTAACTAAATACTCTTGTTCTGTTGAGCAGCTACACTGTGTTTCCTTGTTAAAACAACTACAAGCTTTTATATACTATTATCATTTAACATGTTTAGCAATGACTACAACCTAATAATTTAGTCACATTTTTACCAGAAACAATATTTATTACTGTACTTTGAATCTTACCAGTGAGAGAACAGGACACGTGCTGGGTGGTGGTGTGTATTGTTGGTTTTGACCTAAAGGGTGAAAATTCTGTGATTTGGTCGTACGTACGTGCTGTGAATTCTTTGATAGATTAGACACTTACACAAATGCATTTCATTAACATTGTGTTGTACAGATGTAGGTATAATAAATACTATCTACAGTCATTAGGACCTGTTACAAAGTCCAGCAGAAGAGCTCACCTACTCCAGGGTCAGCCTTCTATGACACACAGTCCTGCCATGCCCCTCCCTCATCCTGACGGGATCCACCAAACAAAGAACATAGGGAGATGTTTGTATGAATATTCATTAAACTACTATCTAACTGCTCCCTTGGTGTCTGTAGTTAGCAGCCCACTGCTAACCCTCTGGGAAAATGGGTCAAAATACAGAGAAGAATTTCACTATGGTGATCAATAAAGATACATTATTTTATTTATTATTGATCAGTTGATTATCCAGATGTGTCGCTGGTTTGGCTGGTCCTGAGCTCTACGTCTGGTGTCAGCAGTGAAAGTGTGGAGATGTTATCTCTGTGTGGCTACCGTTAGCTGGAGGTTAGCTGTGGGCTACATGGTGCTGTGGTGTGATGGACGTCTGATGGTGGCTCAGAGTGGGAGTTGTTGTGGTAGAATGTTCTCCTGTGCATTAGGACTTAAGGCCTGTCTGAGGGAATGGGTGAGGAAGCTCCTGTTACGGTCCGGTGTGGACCCAAATGCAGAGAGAGAAGGAGGCAGGATCTAAGCATAACGTTCCTGGAACCAGTCCATGTCTTTATTCTCCAAAACAAAACAAAACTTAAATCCATAAGGGCAGGAGGAACAGGGAGCAAAGACCAGACGCAGCAGGACACGCTGAGGGTCGACAGCATACACACACATTAACAATGATCCCACAGTCATACTGTGACCAAGCACTCAGTTAAATAGTGGAGGAGGCCTGATTGGGAATGGGCCACACCTGGGTGGAAACATGAGGGAGCTAATCAGTCACCAACCAAGCACAGACATCACTGGGGGGTGGAGCCACAAACAGGAACACCTGAAACACAGACAAGAGTTAAACACATGACTAGACTCAAACCAAATAAACAAAGAATAACTTAAAGAGAACCCCAAAGGATAAATAATTACCAGAACATGACAGCTCCATACTCATACACATGACTTATTTACCTGTGATGTACCATGGTGATAATTGATAGTGTAACTCTTGCTTGTTTGAAAGTAGCAACAGTAGAACTATATTAGTGTGTAAATATTACTCATGTTAATGTGTATTAATGCTAGGCTAGGCTAACGTTGCATTGCTATTCCATTTCAATACTTATATTATGAAGCTATAGACTGGTCATATTATATGGCATATGTTCAGGTTCTAATGTCATGTAGACTACACAACAATTAGGCTACATTAAAACAATCTGGTCTGTTTTAACAGCACATCAGCCCTTGTCCTTAATATCAGCTAATGTATAAAGTCATCTAGTATTGTTTTGTCCTTGTTATCTCTAGCATCTGTCCAGGTTAGCAGTAGTTTTCATTTAGAGTTCAGTAAAACTTACTTTGTCAAAACAAGCACAGTTGTAGCTATAGTGTGCTAATATATGTACATGTTTGATCATTAAAAATAGGCTACATTATTATTAGTCTATGAGTTTTTATTACATACAATGGTTAGATCATTTCACAGACAGTTTTCATTTCATGTCTATTGTGACCTTTCTCATTGTTTTGGATAAGCAGAGTCCATGATTTATTCACTACATTGTAAGACAATGATTTGGATGAAAGTATAACCTACATTCTGCAGCTCCATCACAACTGTGGATACAAAATGATGGTTGGACACCTGGATACACAAGGCATACACATACAAAGTAAGTATTATTAGAATTTAACCTAAATTGTTCTGGGATTATTCATCAATAAATTGGTATTTGTCCTACTTGCTGATTTATTAAGATGTCAAAAAGAAGCTTCTTTACTGACAGTCATTCTAGATTTTTGGCTATTTGTGAATTTTCTTCCAGGTTTGGGAATGATTAACAGTTTAGATATTCTTTATCTGTGTTTATTGTATACATATTCATACCTTGTCCTTTCTGACTCACACACTAACATTTACAACACATGAAAGCAGGTTTATGGTCCTTGATTAATATCTGGTCAGTATGGGGTTTGAACCCATGACCTTGGCATTATTAGCACCACACTCTGACCAGCTGAGCTAACTGGCCTATGAAGCTGCAAAAATGTGTAAAAATATGGTTGAGTTAAAACAATCATGGTTCTAAACACCTAGAAAGTTGGCAGTAGAAAATTCAGCAGTACTCATCCCTTCGCTTAAAGCTGCAGTATGTTTTTTTTTTTTTATGTTATTTGGTCAAAAGTCCATAATCATCTTTGAGCATATTGTAATATTGTAAAGTGTTCTGAGTAGACAGTGAATCTCTTCTCCTTCTCCAGGCTCTGAAAATGAAGTTTATCAATACAGGATGGATGTCAGCCAATCAGAGGTCTTTCTACCAACATAGCAATCTTATGAGCTGTTTTAAGCATTAAAACTATTGGCTGCTGGAGCTGCTCGTCAAAAGTCAGTGTGTTCTTGATCTGAGAGTAGATAAAGTCTCATGGCTTTATATTCCAGCAGAAATCTCTAACGTGACTTTTGTCAAATCAAGAGGAAAAATGAAGACTGAGGTGGAGAAGCAACAGAATAAAGGCACAAACATGTTCATGAGGAACAGAGTCACAGAGTTTCCTCTAACTCTGTGTGTGTGGTGGACTTCACTTGATCTGCTTTCAGTCCGTGCACAGTCTGCCCTGAGTCAGAGAGAGAGTGATAACAAACGAGATAAATAGCTTGTAAAACTAAGAGAAACATTATCTAAGGTGGAGACAGAGAACAGACACATTTCATCTGCAGTGTGGAGTGTGTCTGCTCTGATCAGCTGCTTGTGTGTGAGGATCACACACACGCACACGCACGCACGCACACACACACACACACACACACACACACACACACACACACACACACACACACACACACACACACACACACACACACACACACACACACACACACACACACACAATTCTCACTGAGGCCTTCACTCACTATTACCTACAGGGGGTGTGGCTAATGGTTTTGTTGACACCATTTAACCGCTCTAGGATTTGTTTGAATGGAAAGCGTTCCTGGTTTATGAAGTCTACAGAGGACCAGGGAAGTGAGCTGAAGCGTCTCCATGGTAACTCCCAGCTGTGACAGCAGGGGGCGTGGTCTCCTTCAGTCACTGCTGCACATATCTGTGTGTATATTTAACATTTAGATAAAGATTTTACGTTTAGATTTAACATTTAGACTTAGATTTACCATTTAGATATAACATGTAACATTTAGATTTAGATTTAACATTTAGATATAACATATACCATTTAGATTTAGATTTCAATATTTAGATTTAATGCTTTTTTACCTCTATATATGTGGTTACATGTTGTGTTAAATGTAGGAAAATGTGCTAAATATGAGAAAAGTGAGATGAATAATGAAAATGTGTTAGCTACAACTTTTATACTAAATTTTTACACTTGGCACCGCATAGATGTGGTTAGTTGTGTTTATATTTGGTTACATTCACCAGATCACCATAGTTACAGTCCAGGAACAGTTCAGTTTAATGACCATGTTTTCTGTTATTATCAGTATGTGTATGTGTTACAAAATGATAAACATGTCTTAAACATTAAATGTTTGACCCAAAAAAACTCCTAAAGTGATTATATGAAGTAAAGTTTTGGTACAGTATGGAGTCCATTCATTTAGAATCACACTTGGGAAAATTTTTGTTCTTAAAAAAGAAATGACAACAATATATTATGTTTTCTAATAAAATGTGCACAACTCAATAAGGAGCCATTATAATCCATCAAATCAGTCACAAAAATAATTTCATTCAAATCAATGACCAATAAAAACTGATTTCCTGTCAATAGTCAATATTCTTATTATTGTTCCAGAAAGTTGAATTATGAGGAGAAGAATTGTGGGAAAAAACATTTTGGGAAAAAGAAAAGCCTGTTGATGTAAATCAGAAAAGTTTATTCAGAGAAGAAGAAAGTAGACACACAACTCCCTCAGATTGTTGCCATGACGACAGTCTCTCTGAGGAATGTTTGTCCTCCTTTACACATAATCAATATTATTGATTTAATCTAATTCTATATAATAAATAAATAAATGGGCCTAAATCAAACAATAAATAAACTACACATATAACACAGGACAAGTCAACAACAGCTGTGTTGCCAGGTTGGGTTTAGAGATTTTGAAGGAGACGATGTAGATACATTTATGACAGTTTATGGTAGAATTAGAATATAATAACAGCTCTATCTGGATGGCTCTGTGACAGCTACACATTGTTGAGAGGAAAAAATAAATAAACAGGAGACAGAAGGGTTTCATTCATAGACTTATTAAAAAGTTTATTTAGTCACTTTAAAGTATTTAAAAAGCTAAATGAGCCTCTGTTTAGATAGTTTTAGTAGCACAGGCTACATACCTGAGCTAACGTCAGTAAACTCTACTAAACTTACATTATTAGTTTCATGCTTAAAGATGTTAATTTACAGGTTCTCTGTCTGAAAACAGCTGCTGGTTTACGAGTAAATTAGTGCAGAAAACAACCTTTTGGTCTGTGAAACCATTAAATATTAAGAATCAATCATTTCAGCAAAGCAGATGATATTATCAGTTAAACATCTTGTAATAAGTGCAGGTAAATGTAGTATCTATATAGAGCCAGGAGGTGGTGGTAGAGCTACAGTATAGATGTGCTGTTCCACAGGTTGGACCATGTGAATAGATTGTAAACTTTCCATGTGACCAGCAGTGATTAGAACTCAGTGAAGGAGAACCAGCAGAACAACAAGGATGCTTTAAAAGCACAGAGTCAGTTCAACTCAGACACAGAGTAGCTCATCTGGAGGACTGGGACCATTCCTGGAGGACTGGGACCATTCCTGGAGGAGGACTGGGACCATTCCTGGAGGAGGACTGGGACCATTCCTGGAGGACTGGGACCATTCCTGGAGGACTGGGACCATTCCTGGAGGAGGACTGGGACCATTCCTGGAGGACTGGGACCATCATTCCTGGGGAGCTGGGACCATTCCTGGAGGAGGACTGGGACCATTCCTGGAGGACTGGGACCATTCCTGGAGGACTGGGACCATCATTCCTGGGGAGCTGGGACCATTCCTGGAGGAGGACTGGGACCATTCCTGGAGGACTGGGACCATTCCTGGAGGACTGGGACCATTCCTGGAGGACTGGTCTGATGTCACCTGGAAAGTGATGGAGTGTGTGAGGCTGTGAGGGCTTGAAGCACTAGAAATAAAAGTGTTATTTATGTGTCCAGTAAATACATTTTGTTAGTTTTGTTTTGTTCTCAGAGTAAAAAACTTCAGGGTTCACTGTTCAGTTACTGTTTATTTTATGCATTAAACAGTGTCATAAATGTATTTACCTCCCTATAGGCTACATGATGGAGCCAGTGCACTACTGATACTATTGGAATCATTTACAATCTCATTCTTATTATTTTTTCCCAAACTGCATTTTAGTCGAGTTGTAAAAAGTTACTCAGAGATAATAAACAAATTTACACAAATAAAAAAAGAAACAAACTACAAAGCAAAGCCACTCACTGTCACGTTAGCATGTGAAGCACAATACAACAACTTAGACTATACACAATGTATCTACAATTACACAAATATAAACATATATACACACATAGATTTACACACAGATTAAACCTGTTATTTCTTGGTTTCTTTTAAAACACTAAAAACTTAGACATATCTCAATATAAACTGTCAATATAATCTCCTGTATAACATAGGAGCAACAAAGACACAAAAAGTGTTTTTACCTTTAACTGTAACAACAGATGAATTATATGGTATTTGTCCAAATGTTTCACTATGTTACAGTGTTTTTGTTACTTATTCACTCGTTTCACGTGGCTTTTAAAACGCCTCCAGCTGGTTTACCAGGAGATTCTTGACATACATCACAATGCAATGAACTCTGGGTAATTCCCTTACAATACGTCTGTGGAGATGAAACTTACTGAAAAGGAACAAGAAGGGCTGAAAAAGTCAGTGGAAGTTCCCTCACACACTTGATAATGTTCTAATAGGAACAGCCCATCAGACTTGAATCTCTACTTAATTATGCTTTCAAAAAATATATAGAATGTGAATTAAAACTCAATTTGTCTGAATATTTAATAATTCATATTGAATAATTAATGCATTAATCTATGCATTATATATGATTTACCATCTTGTTTTTAATAAATGAAGCAGGTGAATAACTATAGATGAAGTTAGTGTACTGGTCATGTCCTACATTTTTTATCTCCAAGTAGCATAAATGAAAAATCATGGTTTTATTTTTATTTTCTTGAGATTAAAATCAAAGATGGTCTCTTTGTCTGTCTGTGTGTGTGTGTGTGGCGTCTGTTTGACCTGAAACGTTGTCACAAGCTTGTACACACGCTAAGTGTGTATCTGTAATTTGATGTTGCAAAACGTTCATTTTAATTTTTCCCTCTACTTCCTGTTCTGGGTTCATGACGTCACTGCAGTTTGTCTCTGGTGTGAGAGTGTAGATGTCACTGTCTGTGTTTTCTGATGTGTGCGTGTGTGTGAGACTGCTCCCACTGAGGAGTGATAATAAGAATACAACAGCTTATTAATGTAAAGTTACATTAGGTTAACTGTTATTTATTGCAATGTATATTATAATCATGTTTTTTTGGAAAATAAATTATCTCTTTTTGTATTGACTTTTAATATAATCGTGTTTTTGGATAATAAACTATGTTTGTATTGACATTACTGCATCAGACACTATTACTTACTCACGTTGTTGACAGGTTGTCTCTCAGATTGTCAGACTGAACTTGTCATGGGAAATTAGTGAAAGGAAGAATAAATTCTAAAAAGGATTTTCCCCAAGAAAAGGAGCCATTCAACATTAGCCACATTTGACACACACACACACACACACACACACACACACACACACACACACACACACACACACACACACACACACACACACACACACACACACACACACACACACATAATAATCACCCCTGCACTAAGAAATGCTAAATAAATATTATTTGTATGAATTTATTTTTTAATAATTCATCATGCACATGTCACATGGGATTAAACAAGTGAAATCACACACGCTATTTTACTTTGTACCCACAAATATTCCCCTTCTTAACACTACAGATTATGAACATATTTTTTGTACATCCAACCTTCAAACACATATTCTCATTTGTCCATAATTGACAGCTCTACTTAAACTCCCACATGAATACATACTTCTGACAGACACTGTACTCGTCAAATTAATTCATTGAATCATAAACAATAAGCACTTTATTTATAGAAAGCTGTATTACTGATATGAAATATGTGATTACAAATTGTAGATTGTTTCTCTGAGGTTTGAAGAATATTTAAATTTTTTGTGTGGGTTAGGGTTAGGGTTTTTTTTATTTATTTTTTTCAAAAAAGGTTACATTTTTTTTTTTTTTTTACATTTTGTTGCGATAAGGGGACCTGGGAGTTTTTAATTTTTCAACTAGAATTATTAACAGAGCGGACCGCGTAAAAGAGCTCTCTGGGAAAACAAGGGGAGGCGGAATATGCTTTTACATTAACCAAGGTTGGTGTACAGATGTCACAGTGTTGAAGCAGACGTGTAGCCCTAATCTGGAGAGTTTTTTCATAAACTGTAAACCGTTTTATTCTCTGCGGGAGTTCTCCTCATTTGTCATGGTCAGTGTTTACATCCCACCTCAGGCTTGTGTAACAGAGGCGTTACAGCACCTGGCCGACCAGATAGCAGACGTGGAGAAAAAACATCCTGACTCTTTTCTTTTCATTCTCAGGGATTTTAACAGAGCAAATCTAACCCACGAATTCCCTAAATACAGACAACATATAAAGTGCCCGACCAGGGGTGCTAACACACTGGACCACTGCTACACTGTAATAAAAGATTCATATCACTCTGTTCCCCGTGCAGCTTTGGGGCTCTCTGATCACTGTCTGATTCACCTCATCCCGACCAACAGGCAGAAGTTTAAATCTGCTAAACCTGTAGTAAGGACTGTAAAGAGGTGGACAGAGGAGTCAAAGCAGGAGTTACAGGACTGCTTTGGCTGCACTGAGTGTTTTTGACGCTGCATCAGACAACCTAGATGAACTGACTGACACTGTGACATCTTACATCAGCTTCTGTGAGGACATGTGTGTGCAGACCAAGACTTTCTGCACATACAACAACAACAAACCCTAGTTCACACCTCAACTTAGGATGCTGCATCAGGCTAAGGAGGAAGCCTACACGAGTGGGGACTGGGTCCTGTTAAAGCAGGCTAAGTACACACTAACCAAGGAGATCAGAGTAGCCAAGAGGTGCTACACTGAGAAGCTAAAACAAAGCTTCTCAAACAAAGTCCCTTCAGAAGTGTGGAAAGGCCTGCGTGAGGTTACCAACTACAGGAAACCCTCCCCCCACCCTGCAGGTAACAAAAGACTGGCTGAAGACCTAAATAGCTTTTACTGCAGGTTTTCTCACCCACCCCCGAGCTCATTAGCATCAGCCCATCACCTGGACTCTGCCCTTACTGCTCCCCCCACTTCCCCCCCTACTTCACCCTCTGACCCCCCACCTACCCTGAAGATCAGTGAAAGAGATGTGTGCCAGCTATTCAAGAAACAAAAGATCAAAAAGGCTCCAGGACCAGATGGAGTATCTCCCTCCTGCCTGAAAGCCTGTGCTGAGCAGCTGGCTCCTATCTTCACACGGATCTTCAATACATCACTGGAGCTGTGTGAAGTACCATCCTGCTTCAAAAGCTCCAGCATCATCCCAGTCCCTAAGAAACCGGCCATCACAGGACTCAATTACTATCGACCCATTGCTCTGACGTCCGTAGTCATGAAGTCCTTTGAGAGGCTGGTATTGAGCCACCTGAAGGACATCACAGGACCCCTGCTGGACCCCCTGCAGTTTGCCTATCGGGCAAACAGGTCTGTCGAGGATGCAGTCAACATGGGACTGAACTACATCCTGCATCACCTCGACTCCCCAGGGACCTACGCTAGGATCCTGTTTGTGGATTTCAGCTCTGCGTTCAACACCATCATCCCGGTCATCCTTCACCAGAAACTCACCCAGCTCACAGTGCCAGCCTCTACCTGTCAGTGGATCACCAACTTCCTGTCTGACAGGAAGCAGCAAGTAAGGCTGGGAAGCATCACATCTAGCACCCGGTCACTCAGCACTGGCGCCCCTCAGGGGTGTGTTCTCTCCCCACTGCTATTCTCCCTCTACACCAATGACTGCACCTCAGGGGACCCCTCTGTGAAACTCCTGAAGTTTGCAGACGACACCACCACCATCGGTCTCATCAGGGATGGGGATGAGTCTGCCTTCAGACGGGAGGTGGAACAGCTGGCTCTCTGGTGCAGTCAGAACCATCTGAAACTGAACCCACTCAAGACTGGAGATGACAGTGGACTTCAGGAGAAATCCCCCCCCCCACTCACCCCCCTTACCATTCTGAATAGCAAAGTGGCTACCGTGGACTCCGTCAGGTTCCTGGGATCCACAATCTCACAGGACCTGAAGTGGACCTCCCACATAGACACAACCAGGAAAAAGGCACAGCAGAGGATGTACTTCCTGCATCAGCTGAGGAAGTTCAACCTGCCCCAGGAGCTGCTGATAATGTTCTACACCTCCATCATTCAGTCTGTTCTGTGCACCTCCATCACTGTCTGGTTTGGATCTACAACCAAACTAGACAGACACAGACTACAACGGATAATCAGGACTGCAGAAAAGATCATTGGTGTTGATCTGCCCTCCATCCAAGACCTATACCTGTCCAGGGTCAGGAAACGGGCAGGTAGCATCACTGCTGACCCCTCACACCCTGCACACAATCTGTTTAAACTCCTCCCCTCCGGCAGACGCTACAGATCACTGTATGCCAAAACTACCCGCCATAAAAGCAGTTTCTTCCCCGAGGCTGTCACTGTGATCAACACTAAACAGTCAAAGAGTGTCAGACCTGTTTCTGTTACTGTGAAATAACCTGGAACTAAATATATCAACCCTGGAACAACCTGTCACTGCGAGATGTTCATGGACATAATTTTTTCATTTAAATGTTCACCTATTTGCACTACTCATCAATGCACTACTGCACTATTATCTTATTATTATTATTATTATTATTGTATTTTTATTTTATTTCATTATTATTATTATTACTATTATTATTATCTTGTTATTTTTATTTAGTTTGCACATATTAGTCTAACTACTCTTATATTTATGTTTATACTTCTTTTTTCATTTATTTTTCTTTATTTTATTTATTTTTCTTTATTCTAGTTGATTGTTATTATTTAATGTTACACTACCTGAGAGAGCACAGGTCACCAAAATAAATTCCTCGTGTGTATTCATTCACCCCTGGCCAATAAAGTTGATTCTGATTCAATAAATGGGAGAATGGATAATGATTTTCCTGGTACTGACTCCTCCTCCAGAGAGACCCACATTGTTTGTGGATCACGATGGATCCAGGCCACTATTGCTCTTATTTGGGCAGCCCAATAATACATTTTTATGTCAGGCAGCCTCAGGCCTCCATTCTCATAATCTGGAATCAAAGTGTTAAGGTGCACTTTTGGCCTTTTGTTCTGCCACATAAATTTAGAATTGAATTTTTCTAATCATTTGAATGCAGACTGTGGTACGAAAACAGGGAGGCTTTGAAATAAGAACAGTAATCTAGGTAGAACATTAATTCTATCTAGGAATGTAAAGATTAAAGGTTTTTTACAATAACCGCAAATATTTTCGGCCGCGGTAGGGTAACCGTTGGGGTTTTAGAACCCACGGTATACCGCAGATATGTCTGATTTCAAATCCTTTGTAATAATCTCCAGGGAGGCCATCCACCCCTGGAGATTTGTTGTTGTTGAGTTTAAAAATGCCTTTTTTGTAATTGGGTGTGTTATTTGGTCAGCTTCCTCCTCGGGCAGTTTCCTCAGATTAATTGATTTAAGGAGATTTTCAGTCATTTTTATATTATTTGGGCAGTTTTCTTCACTATACTCCTGGTAATAATTGGTAAATGCCTTTGTCATATCCTTCAGCTGCAGCATCATATCCCCATTACTTGGGCATTGTATTTTATGCACTACTCTAGCTGAAACACTAATAGGTGGCTAGCCCTGTTACCAAATTCATAATATTGTTGATTTGTGAATCTCAGCTGCCCATCTGCTTTGTAACTTAATAAGTTGTTTCATTTTTGTCTATAGTCTGTTTTAGTCTGTTCAGCAAGTCATCCTTTTGTGTTGTTAGATATTCTCTCTCCAATTCCTGGATTTTGTTTTCCAATTCTAATTGTTCTGCAATTCTCTCCTTTTTTAATCTTGAAATTATATTTACTCTTAGGACACCTTTGGCTCCCTCCCATAATATTGTTGGAGACACCCCATCCTTATCGATCAATTCAAGATAATCAATAATGCCTTTTTGTAGCTCTTTTTTTTTTTAATAATTTCTTTATTTAAAATAGATACATTGGCTCTGTCTCCAGTATTCCAAGTTGTTATTTGGGCACATCTTTAGTGTAGTATAGTTGATACTGAGATATTGCGAGAGCAGCCAGAGCGAGCGTACAGAGAGCACAGAGAGAGAAACGGACATGGCAGCTGAATAGAAGTGTTAATAAAGAAAACATAAAACTGAACTAAAGGACTGTTTTTTTTAAACAACACAACATTTAGTTTCAAACAGACTGGGGGCATGATCTGAGATGGAGATTGCATCTATATTACATTGAGTGGCTCTAAAGGAGTCCGCTCCAGACATTAGGAACATATTCAACCTTGAGTGGGTAGAGTGAACCTGTAAGAAGAAGGTCAAATCTCTCTCTTTGGGATCTACCAAGCCTAACTCCCCCATCAGTGTTAAAAAATTCAAGTCTCCTCATATCAGGATAATACCTTCTGCTTTATCTGCTATCAATGCTGCCATATTTATGCAGAAACTTAGGCTGTGCTCATTTGGAGCATATAAGTTGAGCAGAGTTATTTTAATACCCCCATTACTTGCAATTTCCATCACATACCGGCCCTCTTTATCACAGACGTTTTTTTCATGACAAAAATAGATTTATTGAAAATAATTGTGATGCCCCTCTTTCTCCCATTGTTATATGAGGAGCTATATTGCTGGTCAACACATTCTCTTCTCAGCTTCAAGTGTTCCTTGAAGCTGAGAAGCTAGTTCATCGCACAGTTTTAGTTAGGCACTTTTCTCCTCTTAAAAGGGCTACTCAGCCCTTTAACATTATGAATAACACAAATTAGATTATCCATCCAGTTATATTATTCATTTTGTAGTTTTATTATTATTATTAATTTTATTATTATTTACTATTATTCATTTTAACCGTGAATTGTTTCACACACGCATCACGAAAAAAACATTCATTACAGATAATAAAGTATTAGTCCATTTTCAATCTCAGGACATAAAGAACATTAACAACTGAAAAAAAACAAATGAATAGAACAATGTGTGCTTCCACCACTGGCGGAACAAATCAGAGCCAGGCCGGGGGCGGGGCAAATGAGTTATGATGATAACATAATATTACAACATACACATGCCCACAACAGTGGGGCTTACAAGCTTCGGCACCACGGACAGCGACTCTCATTTTGAAGTTCATCAAACGGAAATAGAGTATAACAAAACAAGAGAACAACAAAAACATTAGACTCCGTGGTCACTAATATTAAAACAACACAAATTCAAAGCAGTTCAGCACCACGGATAGCGATTGTATCATTTTAACACCCACTTTAACCATTTCAACTCGGAGCCTGTATCAGTAGCTATAAAGTTTAGTAAAATTGTTCACAAACACTATTTCAATATGAAGTACAATAGACCAACTCACCACTATATGAAGAGTCTTGCGCTCTGCAAACTCGTCCACGATGCTCTGTATGTCCATTTTCTTTGCTCTCTCATTCTCTATGGACAACATGGCAAGTCCACTCAGTCTCTCCTGCACCACTGTGCTCCTCAACTGGTTTTTAATAAGTTTTAATTTTAAGAATTAGTGGGGCAACCTATAGACCCATTTAAATGTGGACAAACATGAGACACGTGACTGACGTGCGCATGCATACTCGGTGCAGAAACCGTATATTGAATTACTTCCGGCGCACAGGTAACAGTGTTAGCAAACAATGGCGTTCTTCACCAGGTCGCTGCAGGATCTGCCGCTGATAACGGTGAACGATGTTATTCAGATCATTCAGACCATGTTGAAGACACCCACGTCTAAAAAGGATAAAGGGTTCTAATCCTTTTTTATTTATTAGTATTTATTTTGTTTCCTCACAGGAGTTGAAATCTAATGTTTTATGAAAAAAAAAATTCATATTTCTAAAAAAAACGGAATTAAAAGAAAAATCAGTGTGGAAAACAAGGAATTGGGGGGGAAAAATGATCAATTTCCCGAGGGAATTGATCGTTCATGCCGAATTGCGTACCTTTAAGTTCCCGACCTTTACTTTTTACCTGGATTTTCTGTTGAAAGTGCTCAAATTTGGCAATGATGGGACGTGGCCGGTTACCTCTACGTGGTCCGAGGCGATGGACACAGTGAAATGTGATGTTTTTCACGGTTTCTGCCGGGATTTTAAGCGCAGACGACATAAAGTCTTTTAGCAGAGCATCTGGGTCATCGTTGGGGGTCTCTGGGATGCATGAGAAAATCACATTGTCTCTCATACTGCGAGATTGGATATCCAGGACTGATTCTTTAAGAAACTTGTTTTCGTTCTTCAGCTCTTTTACCTCGGAGCTCACCGCAGATAAAGCCGAATGGATATCATGGTTGTCTTTTTGTAAGTCCTGGATTTGTTGATAGGCAAATTCCAGGCTGGCTTTCATTTCCTGAACGTCTCGGTGCAGTAAGTCGAGCACATCCAGCCTCTTAATTATGGTTTGTAGGAGTGCCGTGTGGGATTCTACCTCAAGGTCTGACGTATCGGTAGCCGAATCGTTTTTTTCGGCGCTTGGCCGACTTACCTGATGTACTGGCTTTCTGTCCGGTCTCCATCACGTACTCAGCATAATATCTATCGATGAAATCCTAGAGGTCCTCCACTCTGGCTGGTGGGGGGGCGCGTGGTCGGCTCTCGTCGGTGGCGTTGATTTAACGGTGAAAATCGTTAATATGTGCACGTAAGCAGGATCGGTAAACTAGTCTCGGCGGCGAGCCGCCATGTTGAATTTTCACAGATTGTCACGTGACTCTCAGAACAGCCTTTTAAATTAAAGAATGACAATTAACTGTCAACTTTGACCATGGTTCTGGTTCTGACTCATCTGACTTGGTTCTGACCAAATTGAATTTCCCTTGGTGTTGCTACCTGCCAAGTAAAAATACATTTACCATTCTGTTCCTAATTGATCTTTGTACATTTCTGTGTAAATCTGTCCATGTACAGGTGTTTGCAGATTTTCACCAAATCAACAACGTTACCCTGCGCAATCCATTCTACAAGGAGTTGGACAGACACACGCCTAAACTCATCACCTTGTTTAGAGACAAGGCCACCAAGACTGGCAAGATAGCTGAGGAGCTAGCCAAGCTTATTAGGATTTATGACCTTCAGGTGAATTTTTAATTTTGCATGATTTGGAAATAAATTACTAACAGATGGTTTACAGACAACTGTAAGAAGCCAAGGTGTGAATTCTTTCAAAGTGTTTTCCTTTGTGAGTTATTGAAGTATTTACAATAGAAAGTTATTAATTAGAAAAATGTTTTACTGAAGAAATGGTGACCCAAAATACTGAATCTACCATCTATATTTATCAAAATATGGAGCTATTTAACACTGTTTTATTCATTTAAGTGTTTGCTCTGCATTTGTGTAATTACTATTGAAATTGATATTTTTTGTCCATCTAGGAACAACGTGACGTAAATATAAAATGGGCCCTTGTCCTTCATGCACTTCCTGTGTACCTGCGTGACGATGTCTCCAAGTTCTTCAGGACCTGTAATGTAAGTGTACTATTGGCCTCACTATCAATCCATTTGCCCAGCTATTCAGTCAGCTTAAACATATGACATCACTCAAAGAACTCTAGGAGAACCAGGTGGGTATTACAGAAAGCAGGTTATGTGAAAACTCAGAGTGAACCCTGAGATGAGGGAAACTCTTGAGTTATTCATTCCAGAGAGCTATTCCAGAAAGGAGATTCAACAAACTCTGAGCCTAGCCCTGAACTCTGAGTTGACTTACCCTGTGAAATAAAACTCTTGAGTTTTCAATTCTAGAATGGCTGATCTGAGTTAGGTAAGGCGACTCTGAGTATGTTAACTCTGAGTTGAGCTCATGCCTCACGACTAGTAAAAATGTTGTCCAATGTTTTATTTTGTTTTAGGCTATTTTATTCAATTTAAATTGGCTGAAAATGAAATGTAAAAACAGTCTCACGATGGCTCCTTACTTTGGTTTTAATTCACATATCAAACAAAGTAAAAACAAAATAAATACTAATAAGTAAAAAAAAACTCATAATTAAACAAAAATGTTTGTCAAAAATAAAGTACATACAAATAAAAGGTAGATATAAGTTGTAGTGACATGGGTCATTATGGCCGCTCCTTTTTAATTATTTATGTCTTAGAAAGATGAGAACATGTATGAACATGTACAAAGTATGAGAACAGCATTAATGTCACCTGATTTCCTCTCAGGGATCAATGATTTACTGAATCTGATCAGGTTTAATGATTAAGTTCTGATCAACTTAGTTTAAATTAACCTAATTTAAATTATCTTTTGTGTAATGTGGAATTTGAAGTTGACTAGATGTTGCACTTTGTTACTTTTGTCCCCCATAGTCTAATGCTGCCAGTAAGGAGGAGGAGAGGGCGGTGCACCTAATTAGCGGTCCCCAGAGAAAACGTTCCCCCGGTGACGGCGTTTCATGCCGATTTTGTCCATTTCCCCGTTTAACCGTTTTTATTGGTCGATTCTGTTAACGCTAAACGCTAAACGTTAACGCTATACTAATTGCCACTTTTGCAGCTATTTGTAGGAAATAAAGAAAGCCAAATTGTGTTATTTCTCAGTCCGGCTGCTGGAAGGCGATTCTGATATATGCTGTGTGGCCGGAGAATATAAATGATGGACTGATGAAAAGCGGTCGGCTGCTGTTCGGTTCAGTTCTTGTCAGGTAGTGAGAGCTCATCTAAACACATCTAAATTATCCTTCTGGTGTAAAACTATGAATTATTTTTGCTTCAACAAGATCAGACTGAGAAAGGAAGGACAGCCGCTGTCAGACAGCTTCGTCAGACTCAGGGTTTCTTCAAGTTAACCTGCTAGTGAGCAGGTTATGTTCTGAGTATGTTACCGAAGGTGACTGACTTAGTTAGCTTTCTTTCTGGGGGAAAATAGTTTCAACATGTAGCTTAGTTACAGTCTAAGTGCAAAGTGACAGTAATATCCAGACATCATTAGCATGATTAGCATCCTTGAGGGGTTGAACTCATTCTTGTATTATTTGTGTTTCGTAGTCATCAGATGGTCCAGACCTCACTGACACTCCGGTGGCTCTCCTGACAGTCGTCATGGATGAAAATACTGATGTGGCCCTCTTCAGTCCTGAGAGCATCTGTATTGTCGTGGAGGATGAAATACTTGTGAGTGGTCCCACAAATCTGGCTGACTCATTTCTCCTACTCTTTGGGTACATCTATGCACTAGACCTACAGTACCCAAAGAATCTCGAGCTTACATTCACATTTATCCAAAAAGTTGTGATGTGTCTTGAGGACAACAAACCACTGAAAGGGCGTCTACTGACGTTGAACAATGATTTGTTCAATGAGTGAATCACTCAGAATGGACTGTTTGTTGAGCTGAGTTTTGAGGAAGTTTTTTGTTTTTGTTCCAGTCTTTACAAATAAGTAATCATTTGCCTCTTTACCTCAAATTTAAGATGTCACACTGTTTGTTCGTTCTACCTCAGATTTAAGATGTCACACTGTTTGTTCGTTCTACCTCAGATTTAAGATATCACACTGTTTGTTCGTTCTACCTCAGATTTTATACATTGATTGTAAAAAGATAAATGTTGTAGTTTTTGTACTGAATAACTTGTAGAAACCGACTGTTCAATTCATGCACTATACATGTTTAATGTTTTGTTACATAACCTACCTTGATGCACTACCTTGATGATGCCAGTTGAAGAATGGTACAGTAGAAAACTTTATTTGAATGTTTTATTTTTTATTTTATTGGCGTTGCAGCCTTCAAGGTACAGTAGGTGCCAAAACGTTTTTAAAAAGTGTTAAATGGCTCCACTTTCTGATAGTTGTCAATGCTGTTTAGGATGGAATATACTTTGAATCTTATTTAATTTTAATGTGAATCCTTTGAGTTATAATATTTAATGAGTGAGATGAATGTGAGATGGAGACCAGAAATACTGAATCTACACTCTGTTTATGAGAAGCACTTTGTTTAAACTGAACTTCTTTTATTTGTGCCTTTTAAAAAGCACAGTGTTGAATAAAAAAAAGTTGTTAAATTGTCACTGTGGTGTCACTTTTGTGTTCTAACATTAGCTGATTGAAATACTGATGTCGGCCCACTACACAATTATAGTTTAGAATTAATTGTAAGTGCATGTCCCACATAAGTTGTACAATATTTAAAATTTCGAGTTTATTTCCCACATTATATGAGTTGAAAAATATAGAAAATTTTGAGTTTATTTCCCTACATTATGAGTTGAAAAAAATTTAAAATTTTGAGTGATTTACTCACTTATTATAAGTTGAGAAATATCAATATTTTTATGATGACATTGAGATAATTTAAGGCAACTGTAAATATAATTTTTTATTTTATGCCAACTTAAAACATTTAATAACATCACTCAAATATTATTGTGTAATCTGTTACACAATATTTTTTTAGTTCTGTGAACTTATTAAGGTTTACAGTGTGGGTAAGATACTATGTAAACAAACTAACAATGCTGTATTTGAACTCATCCTGAAATCTACTAGTAATGACTAACAGTAATGTCTTACTTGTTTATGTCTGTTGTGTTCTGTCTGCATGGACCTATCACTATGTGTCTGAAATAAAGTTTTGATGATGATGGTTTCCTATATGCTTTTTGTTTAGGTAAGAGGAAGAGGGACACGATTGGGGAAGTCCTCCAATATATGGAGAAGTCTGACGAGGTGTTTCTGTTGGAAGGCAGGGAGGACCGTCAACTCTCAAAGGTGATTCTGGAGAGCCTAACGAACATGGACGCCCAGGGAGCAAACATTATAGCTCCTGATGGAGGAGCAGGGGAAGAAGTAATGTGCTTTTTCCCCCTGAGAACATGTACATACTGTATAATATTGTAAATAAAAGTTTGTTTGAAGTGATGTGAGTTTTCTCTCTAATTTCAAAAGACATTTTTCATATTTAGTTTTACTAGTCTTCTTCTTCACATGTAGAAAATGCAGTTACTTACAAGTCATATATGTAGTTTTCAAACCGTTGCTGAATATTACCAATTCTCACAATATAATGTAAAATATAGAGACAGTAGTTTAGTAAATATTAACTTAAAATGCGTACATATGTCATTACTACCACTCCTTCTTTGTGAATGATATGGTTTTATTAATTTTGCTGTGATGACATTGACCCACATATGGTAAATTGTGTCTAGGTCTGCATCAGCTGGATTATGTTTAGAATTTCTTTAAACCTGACATTCAAAGTGTTCCGTACTTTACATTCACAGATGTATATTATAGTAATAATATATGTACATACCGGTCAGTTAAAAATGTAGTTGTAGCTTACAGTACAATGACAAATCTATGGTAACCAGATTTTCTTTCTCAGAAATTAGTTTTAGATCTTGTTATACTGTCACATATACAACTAAACAATATGCACCAGCTCAGATATATTGTCACTATTGTTTTTTATATGTATATAATGTTATTGCTCTTACTTTTTTTATTCTGTCACTCTTTAATTCCTGTACTCTAATCTTTAAGGCCCTGATGGAAAGCTTAAATGTTTGTTACAACATATAGCAAATGTAATGTTAGTGTCTTTGCATTTTATTTGTGGACATTTCAGGCGGTGAAGGTCCCAACCCGTTTGTTGAATAAAACAGTATTGGATTGTCATTTTAAATGTATTGAAAAACAGACATTACCCTTAATTATTATTCTTTATTTCAGATGAACAAGACAATTACATTCATGGTAATACATACACATATCAATTTCTTTGGTTCCCAAAGCTGTACACATAACATTTCCAGCCACATCACAAACCAATTGGGTTATTCTGCTTGATTGAAATACTGTATCAAGGCTGCCCTGATGTCAGCCCCCTCTACATTGCCAGTGTCGGGCAGTGGTTGGACGGGAGGCTGATTGTGTTCCAATCCGGCAGTCCGCCCCTCAATGAAGTTGTCCCCATGCTCTTCACATATGTTATGGAGAACACAGCAGGCCATCGCCATCTTCTTGCTCAGCTCTAGCTTACAGTCATTTCTTTTTAGGAGACACCTCCAGCGACCTTTTAGTCTCCCAAAAGCCATTTCAACCACAGATCGAGCACTGCTCAGTCTGTAGTTGTACGTGCGCTGCTCAGGGGTCAGTCTGCTTGTGTCTGAAAATGGTTTCATGAGCCAGTTCTGTATTGGGTATGCTGGGTCACCAATAAGGTAATCTGATCTCAACTGTCTGCATGTTTCAAACTGTAGGCTTCAAACTAATAATAAACTGGAATATTAGCATTTCCTGAAGTTCAAGTGAGGATGCATAGCTGAGACCCCCCCCCCCCACCCACACACACACACACACACACATATCAAAGAACGCAGAATCTGTCACGCCATCCACCAATCAGGAGCCAGCAGAAGGAATATCAGTGTGAATTTCACTGTGACATCATCACACACTGCCGATGACATCATCAGGAGCTGGTCGCACATCAAAGGACTCAGCAGCACATTGAGAATTCTTTAATGAGGAAAACCCTTCTGAGAGAGACACAATAACCCACAAACTCCTTGGACTCAGTGAATTTACTTTATCTCTGTCACTCTGACAACAGTTATATTTTTGATCTAATGATAGAAGTGCATCAGCTCAATGTAAAGAGTCTGGAACAAACATGCTTTGAAGCTCTGAAGGATCACCTCTGTCCAGAAAAATGCATTGGGCTGTGGCAGTTTACTAAATCCTGTTATTTTCCCATTTTGTTTCAACTGAAGTATGAGGCCTTTCACTTCATCTGTGAGAATTTTGAGGAGGTTTCACTCAGTGAAGAGTTTTTGCAGCTTGCAGAGCAGGAGCTGGCTGATATCCTGGGTCAGGATGACCTTACTGTGACCCAGGAGATCACAGTTTATCAAAGTGTTTTAAGATGGATAAACCACATGCCTGAGGAACGACAGGGAGCCATTTCTACTCTGTTACCAAAGGTACGACTGGGGCTGATGGACAAAAGTTACATCACAGACAATGTGCTTATCAATGATGTGGGAAAAACAAACCCTGAGTCCCGCCTCTTGGTCTCTGATACCCTTAAAGTCATGTCTCAACCTTCGTTACTCTGCTCTGAGTCTGGGATCAACAACACCTTGTTTTGCCGTCGTTTGCCAAACGCCGTCTTACTGATGTTTAAATTCTTTTCTAAGACCATAGATGCCTTTGACTACAGAACTAACAGCTGGATCACAGTTCACACTCATCCCAGTCTGGAGAATCCCATGACTCACTTATGCTTCTACAGCACTGTCTTCCTTGGTAGATGCTTCTACATTGTGGGTAGTGTTATAGGAGGGACCGACCCCTTTAACAGAGTGTGGAGGTATAACCTAGTCACACACACTTGGCAGCAGCCACGGTACTTAATGAGTGTTACTGAGCTAAAGGGATACATCTACGCTATGGGAGGCTGCAGGGATGATGATGGTACCTTACTCAGAACTGCTGAACGCTACCATCCCAACATCAACCAGTGGACGTTCATTGCATCAATGAATGAACAGAGGATCAGCGCCAGCTGCACCACACTGAACAGCAAGATTTATATATGTGGAGGATGGAATAACTATAGCACACTGAATACTGCTGAGTATTACAACCCAGACACCAACCAGTGGACACTGATCACCCCTATGGGAACACCTCGGTATAGACTTGGAGTCGTTGCATATATGGGCCACATTTTTGCAGTTGGAGGAAGCGATGGGTCCAGATATCAGAGTTCTGCTGCGTCTTATGACCCAGTGACCAACACCTGGTACGATGTCCCTGAAATGGTCCACACACACAGTTACTTTGACATTGCAGTGATGCACAAGCAGATCTTTGTTGTCTCTTGTACCACAGGAAACAGAATTGTTGAGTGCTATGACTACACTACAAATACTTGGTCTGTGGTATTTTCTGGCATGAACCACAGCGAGTATGATTGGGTGAAATGCTGTGTGATTTCTGGACTTCCCAACATGGCTGAGTACTGTTCACCTCGTGAACCCATCATACCCAGGACACAGGTCTAAAAAAAAGTCTAAACTAGATACTGAGACAGAGCAAATGTTATTTTCCATGATCCTAACTGGGAGTGTAACCTGCTCTGACCAGGTCTGTGTGTATCAATAAAAGTGTTTAAAGACATTAGAAGAACTCATGTGTGAATAAATGGATCAGTTCATGTCCCAGATCAGATGGGATGGTTTTAATCAGCCTGAGTTGATGATAATCTAGAAAAAAAATACAAAATTTTAGTGGTGACAACATATAGCAAACGTGTAGATGTACTGAATTTAATTATAATTAATGTAGTGGTTAGCACATATTTATTTTATATATCAAGACAAAACAATGCAATTCTTTGACACAACAAACCATTGAAAAAAATAGAACCTAATTTAACATTTAGAATAATGCACTGTAATACAATATAACACTTACAGGTATAGTGTAATTGTCTCGAGGGAACAATAACAACAATGGTGCAAAATCCAAAAGCATTTGTAATATTAATATTCAATTAAGAGAAAACATGTACAGTAATTGTAAAGGGTGTGTTTAATGTTTATTGTACCTTTTAAATTATTAATAAAAATAAAAATTGGGGGTTGCAATTTGGCGATGCAGCTCATCCATTGCCTTGGACACAATTCTGTTCAGTTATTACCACTGAGCAGGCTTAATACAGGGCAGACTGCACAGACAGAAACACACAGTACCAAGGACGGAAGTCAAAAAGCTGACATTTCCAGTGTCTTTGAAGCAGGGATATGCATCAAAGAGATTCATAGGTCAGTCTTCTTTCTTTTTTAATATCTGCATCAATGAAAGCCCGTCTAGCCTTGGACTCAAGTTCCAAAATTTGGGCAAAATCGCCTTGGTTGGGTTTTGTGTTGGGATTCTTGTACATTTTGCTCAATGTTTTGTAGTGACTCACCTGCATCCTCAGACTATAAAATAAGACGGTGAGGCAAAGACGTTTCCATGGAAACACTATTACACTAGCATCAGAGAAGATAAATCATAGTTAGTGGCATGTGTATGAATAAAATATAATGCACAATTATATTAGAAAGTCATTACTTACTTCCCCCACTAGGTTTGACAAAACCAGAAAACAGTAATCATAAAGAGTGTAAGGTACACCTATCAGAGGTCAAACTTCACTTCACCTAAAGTCTAAAAAACAATAACAGTTTGAGTAGAGCTGTGTTTTCTTATTGGACTTTCAGATTTTTTTTAGGAATCGTCAATTACCTATTTCATTTGATCATCTCAATGTTTTACTTATTGTTAGTGTTACGGCAGAATTTACGGTTGACCTCATTTGAGACATGATTCATTGCTCTGGTTGAATGATGGAATTCAGGAGAAGCATTGATGATTTTATAGAAAAGATTTATTAAGACTAAGACTAAGTAAAAAAGAGAGTACAAAATTATGTCCGTCCGGCCAGACGTTCGATGACAGAGTGAGACAGTTCTGATCCAATACGTATATTCCCCTCAGTCCCCCTCCCTCCTCCCCCCAGGAGATAGAGATACAGAGAGAGGGAGGAGGTGAGGACAGAGGGAGAAAAAAGGAAAGACAGTTTGTTCTTTTGGGTCTAAACAACCAGTCCTGTATCTGTCGGTTGTCATAGAGACGGAGGAGTGTGCGTTTGTGTTTGTGTGTGTGAATGAATGGATGTGTATGGCGTGTGTGTGTGACATGTGAGTGCGCACACAGAGAGTGCCTACGCACCTGTCCTTGGGAATGTTTTGGGGACTATGTGAGTGTGTGTGTAAGCATATCATGTGCTTTGGACAAGGCAGTCTGACCCAGAGTGAAGACAAGTTAAAGTTGAAGACATGAGAAATCACACAATGAAAAGTTACACCCCAAGGCTTAAGGATTAAAATATAAGTAATTATATTATTAAGCATAACTAATTATTCTGCCCCAACAATCCACTCTTTTTGGACAAAGTCCAACACAAAAAAGCGAAATTAGTTAGTAAGTTGTTTAACTTTAGCACAGCCCAAAACACATAAAACATTAATCAAAATTAGTGTAATTCTAGCGCAACCTCATGGTCCGTAGGACAAATGATATTGACACCGTTATAACACTATGGATATAAGCATTATTTTTTTCAGGGGACACTGCACAATAAAATCAAATATCCTTAGCAACTAACATCATTGGTGATCAATGAATGTGGAATATATATCACTAGTAGCAAAAACACACATGGTATAAATGTCAGCACAGCACAGCAACAAAAACATATGTAGGTGTCATCAGTAAGCAGAGTCATCATCTGAGACATCAAAAACACTCATCATAAACACTTCAGGCTGGGCTTCCGGCGGCGGAAGGGTTATAGGACGTGGCGGTCTTTGTTCATGGCGTCAAACGCCTCTTTTGGCCACGGTCTGTAGGTCTAGGACCATTCTACTTTGTGGGACCATTAAGCGTATATTCGTGATTTCCCCCAGAGAGGCCAGTAAGGGCCAAAAATGACGCGTTAACAAAGGACTTAAACCTGTATTCTAAGGTTTCGACGCGCAGCCGTACCCCAGATCGTCGTGTGGATGAAAGCTATTAGTCCCGGGTGTATGAATGTGGGCACATGTGTGCGAATTATGTGCGGTGTCGCATTCAGGACTAAGTAAAATTGAAATTATGACCGGGAATCTGGCCTAGTTTGCGAGTTCCGTTTCTGGCGAAACAGAAGGGAAAAAAGTGTGGATCGCGTGTAATCTACATACATAGCGGAAGATGTGTCATCGCGTAGTGTAGTCAGTTTTTTTACTGACGGTTTAGAACAACGGTTGGGGTCCCCCATGCCGAAATTAGAGTGAGACAAATAACAAAAGGAGTCGGAAGCATCCATTGGTATCGGTTAAGCGGGGGTGTGTTGATGACACAGGCATGTAAGAACAAAAACAGTTGGATAGGCCCCCTCCTTTTAGCTTGATAGTGCGCGTATCGGTACCAGGTGTTCGTGAACATTGGTCGCAGCTAAAGTGTTGTGGAGGACGATGTCGTTTATCCAACGTTTATTTCTGCTTGCATTCGTCACCCTGTAAAAAGAAGCATTCATTAGGAACAACACTTGTATTCATTGGTTCAAGTCCAGTGTCCTCGATTGTCCCCCTGGAGGCCAGGAGCCAGAGGAGTACTGGAACCGCGGACAGGACCATCGCCCCAATCGATGACCAGAACACGAGTGACATGAAACGACAGAATAATGGCATAATTCCAGCCTGCTCCTGGGGCATAAACAGAGGGGCTCGTGACCTCTTCATCACAGCGGGAAAATGCTTGTGATCTCCCACGATGTCCTCAAGGTTGGATTTCAAAGGTTTCAACAGACCATATGCCCCGTTAGAAAGATTAGCTTGTAACCCCGGGGACTTTTCTTCTGCCCTTCGTTGCAACTTTCAGGGCACACAAAGGCTCCTCAAAACACTGCTCCTAATCCAGAAAAGAGGAAACGCTCCTTACTGCGGTTCCACGATCAGTGGTGATGTTGGTACTTCCTCCGTTGGACCAGTCGCCTCAAGATCAGGGTCGACTGGTGTTGGCACCTTCCTGCAGTGTGATGCGTGAATCCACGTGGCTCGCTCTGCGACCTTCACAGCCGTGTGGGTCGTTCGTTTCCGGTCGGCGTTGTAGATGATTGGTTGTTGTCTGTGGAAGGGTAGTCTCCACACACCTGGCAACCTCTCTTGGGATCGGAAGGTACCTGAACAGAAGAGGGGGAAAAACACCAAAACAAAACTCTTGGGATTGGCTGGTACCTGAACACAGGCGCGATCCCACTACTGAGGCTTTAGCTGGTACCTGGACAGAAAAAAAAGGGGTGGGGGGGAAAAACACTCACCCAAAATAAAATAAAACAAAATAAAATAAAATAAAATAAAACGAAATGAAATAAAATAAAATAAAATAAAATAAAATAAAATAAAATAGAATAGAATAGAATAGAATAGAATAGAATAGAATAGAATAGAATAGAATAGAATAGAATAGAATAAAATAGAATAGAATAAAAGTTTAGGGGTGTTAGGTTTAGTTAACTAACTAAATGAATAGTTAGTATGGCCAGGAAGGCAGAGACAGGTCAGAGGTCAGGATCTGAGAGCTTTTCAGATCCTAAAAGGTGCTGCTGCACAATCACACAATGGTTAGGTGTGGGTTAGTGAGCTTTTAGCCATGCTAGCTCTGTAGCCCATTCGCACGCGAGTGGGAAAATATGAGGCTGAAAGAAAAGCAGGAAGTATTAATTCGATTTTCTTTTCCTGGAGTAAGAAGAAGCATAGCTGGAGTTGCAGTGATTATCTGTGGTACATCTACTTACCTGGTGAGAAGCAATTTGAGAACCACTGTTTACAAGGACATGCAAGTCGGACGGAGAAGGACATGCAAGTCAGACGGAGAAGTGTGGAGTGTGATTACATGTCTTCTCAAGATGAATACATACAATTGGGAGACATGGAGATGTGAGAAAGCTAACTGAGTTTAACCAAATAAATAAATAATGTTATTTATTTATTTAAATTGTTTGTTTATTTTCTTTGCTATCTCTTATTTGTGAAGGAGAAATCTTATTCTATCCTTTATTTATTCTGAATAATGTTAACACTCCACACCTAATTACATAGCCTAATTCTTTTATAGAGCTGAATTTGTCAGTTCATTTATTTCATTATTTTCCCTCATAATTATTATTTGAGATGTAATTTACTTAATTTTGAAGGTCAATTGGTGGCAAAAGTGTCTCCTATTCTGTGTCTGAACCAGAGTTTAGCGAGATTATTGGCCCTTTAAGGTTAGACAGAATTAAAGTTAAGTTGAGTCGAACAATCATATTGTCTTTTGCTCTCTGTATTTATCCCATTCGTAGGGGTGACGAGCCCCAGCACGGTTTGGAGAGCTTCCTTAAATGCTTGGAAGTTACTTAACTTTAAACTATCTCTTATTTCAATCAATTATCAAGAATTTCAGGAGGACCCTTTTTTAAATCTCAGGCGACCCAGATTGGGCCACCAACCCAATGTTGAGAACACTTAATTTTTCCCTTAAACGTGTCTAAACCCAGTGAAGGTGTTTTATGGTCTTGCACGCTAAGTGCTGTTGGAACAAGAAGAAAATGGTTGGAGGGTTTTGGGGTATATTATTTTCCTATGATAAAATATAAATCAAAAATCAGAGGGACGTTGGCCCCTCCCTTCCCTTTTTTTACATAAGAATACATTTGGATTCTTAAAACCATATGATAAATATCATTGGAAAATCACTTATCTGATCATTTTGGATGTGTCTCCGTTTTCCTCTCTCTTGTGTCCGCCTGCCTTTGTGCCCTCCAACCTCCTCGACCTCCTTCTCCTCAGCCATAAAGGTCAAAGCCAGGGTCAACTGTACGCTCCTTTTGGAAATTTGAAGATCTGTCCCCACTTTTGCAGTTGGATTGGAAGTCTCTGTAGTCTCTGGAATAGATATTATGTTAGAACATCCACAATATGTCATATTGTCACGTGTCTATTTCAATCTATTTCCCCTTTGCTTCCCAGTTACAGTTATGGACAATACTTCCCTTTAATTCTCATCCTTCATCATAACAAGCAGTGACCAGGCATGGCGGCTGGAGGAGACAGGATCGGAGTCGAAAAGGCGGTGGCATTCTGTTAGGAAACACTCAGAAACAGAAAGAGAGGAAACCATTAAGACTTAACTGGATAATTTAAAATATCTCTTTTCTTTAGTTGGATCTGATTCGTCTCCTTACAGCGACCTGTATTTTGGAAAAAGCTACATAATAACAACAACTAAGACGAAGACGTAGACAAGTGCACACCACAACGAGTATACACATATAACAACAAAAAACATGGACACTGAACATGTAAGGTCAGTCAAGGTCAAAGCCAGTCATTCCACTGAAAGTGGTATCATATATAAAAAAAACGTCGTTTGGTGTTTTTAAACACCCAGAAAAAAACCCTTTAAAACCTGGTAAACTTTTTAGAAGGCCCAAGGCCTAAAACCATAGTTCTTTTAACAAGCAGCAGTGTTTTCTGAACACCCCACTACATAATTGGCAAAAACAGGGAGAAGATCAAGTGCATCAAAACCCAGGAGGAAAAGAAGGTGAAACAGAGGAACATGTGTAGTCAAACAGCCATTCATCGGTCAATCACTCAATGACACGTCCACGGCACATTCGCACTCACAACGCGGTTCTCTCAGGCATACGTAACGTGTCATCATTCAGTCACTCATGCACCGCACACGTTCATGCCTCAATTTTCACGTCCATGCATTCACAAGGTTTTGCTGCATAGTGTCTAAGTGGAATATAGGTCTCATCTAACCCACCAATGGCGATAGCCAGTCCACCTCGTCTCTCGGGGTCAATGAGCTCTTATTGCCCCCCCATGCTTGGCAACCTTTTAGTGTTAATTAATTGCTTTTTACTGGTATCATCTGATTACTAAGAGGTACGCTCCTTTTTACTTCCGCCTTTGCGGAGTCTTAGATTATCGCCCGTGGTACTGACAGTCTGCTCATCTGCTGATCAGGCAGGAATAGCACAGCCGTGTCTAACTCAACAAACTCAACCGCGGTACCAAACCGCGGGAAATTCACCCGCCGTCCGTCTCCAGAAATGTAAAAAAGAATCTCTGAATCAGCAGGGCACAACCACCGCTCTTGAAAATAAGAGTTTGGGAGAATAATTCACAACAGTACCAAACTGAAGGAAAACACAACCTCCGGTACCAAACCTGAAGGAAACTCACCCGCCGTCCGTCTCCAAAGAAAAAAGGATCTCTGAATCAGCAGGGCTCAACCACCGCTCTCGAAAATAAGAGTTTGGGAGAATAATTCACAACAGTACCAAACTGAAGGAAAACACAACCTCAGTACCAAACTGAAGGAAAACACATAAACTCAACCTCGGTACCAAACCGAGGGAAGATTTCGCACAACTGTCAGGACTTTTATTGGGCACCTCTAAGATAGAACGGAGCACGCAACCTCTAATAACCCTCACTCTAAGGGAACGTAGAAATTTGTTCAGAACGGTATTCGGTTACCAAGCATGTATCAAATCAGGTGGACTGCTATCCCCCGAAGAGTGCTTTCCCTAGCAAGGTTTATCCTTTTTCTGCACATTAAACCAGGACTTCTTGTTTGAAAAGTAATTGCCTATGTACTCATAGCAACTAATGGGACATTTTTTCTCAGGAAAAATTTGGTACCCCCCCCCATGCTGTCGAGTGGCTTTGGGCCGGCCAGACAGTCCGACGCGGTAAGGGGGAAACGCGCAA
>NW_021144887.1:48900-77042 GCF_900634775.1 Gouania willdenowi | reverse complement strand
TTTTGTTTATTTCATTATTTAATGGTTATTTATAAGAAATTACAATATACTGAAGTTAAAGTAAAAACATGTTAATAAATATGATTGTTTTTAACCCCAGCTGAACTGATAACCTTATTAACCATTTATTAGTAGTTTTAACCCATCAACATGAATAGTTTTTACCCATTCTTGGGTAAACATTTTGACCCAGCATGGTGTGTATGTGGGGGGCAATGGCTGCCTCTCACCTTAGAATCTTGGAGACGTCTGGGGGGCTGCTCGGCCCTGGCGGGGGGGGGGCCTGGGGCTCTTTCTGCAAGCCTGGCTGCATCTTCAGGCCTGGGGCAGTGCTTGGGTTTACAGTAGCGGTTCCTGCACAAACATTGGTCTACAATGCACTGGCCTTGGACTGTGGGATAAAACTGGTACTGGGCTTAACTTTAGACATGTTGATCCTAAATACCTGTTTTAGGTGTTACCACTCACTCCTTCTCTCTGTACACAGCCACCACTTTTATAGCTAAGCTCCACACTGGTCACCAGACTGGTTTGATTACACAACACCATACGCACAATATACACAACTATAGCATCACATCTCACTCTCACTTTAAAATAATCAGCTCTTCTCCACCCTTTCCATTTTCTACCTTGACTCCCTCTTCCCTGTTCCCTTCCCCCCATCTAGGTGTAACACTGCCCTTTCTTTTTATGTCCTCCTTTATAAAGTATGTCTTACCTTTCCTTATAGGGAGGGTTGGTGATGGTCACATTATACAATAAAATAAATTATTTTATGTAATTACACGAACAAAACATGCATTGCTGTCTATGAAATATTGCATTTCTTGTAATGTTGACCTTTAACATCATGTGCAGACTAAGAGAGAAACAAATAGTATTATGTCAAATCTGGAAGTTTTGTTTTTTTTCACAAAATGTGAATGTCAATAGAAAAACATTTTAGTCATAAGTATTTAAATTAAAAACAATCTTTGATGAGCCAACACATCACTATCTATCTTTTATCAGTATCTTGTTTTTGTGCAATGCTTTACTGTAATAATAATAATTTGTATTTGAAACCTGTTACTAAAATATTTAAATCGGCTTTTATTTACTTGTTTGTGTTATTTTATATGTGTATGTGAAACATTTTTATCAAAATTAAATAAAATGTCTAAAAAAAATAATTTTACTCATGTTTTCTATTTATGTAAAGCGTCTTTGTGGATATTGTATAGACCATTATGTAAGTGTTAGAAATTATTCTGATAATAATAATATAACAATAACGTAAATATCAATTGCTTGATATAAAAAACACCATATAAGAGGGGCCAAAAGAAAACCTGTCCTAGAGCATCAAAGAGGCTAGTGTTGTCATTGTGTTAGTGGCTAGTGGTATTATAACATCTAAAATAAATATATTTACTGTCCTCAATATAGATGTAATTGTTTTAGCAAAAGTGTGAAATGGTAGAAGTTCTAACATCCATTGTTCCTCACACCAGCCTCACAGTAAATAGTCAGTCACCTGTAGGAACCCTGGTCGATGGTCAAAAGGCGGTAAAAACACTGTCGCACGTTTGGAATTTTATTACACTTTTATGACTCAAAAACAGACAATGGAAAAATGGACCAAGGAACATTTCTTCAAATCCCAGCCCTTCTTCCTGCAGACTTTTTGCTGACACCCATCCTCCCCAAAGAACAGACATCCCACAGAGATAACAGGGATGTAACCTGACACCCTACACCAGAGACATCCTCTTCAACATGAAGATTAAAAAGGAAGAAATAAGAATAAAACCTATACACCATCTGATGCTTTGAAGGCAGAACTGTGATTTAAATGAATTTCAGACATGGGACCTCGATATTAACCATTTGTCTACAGGAAAGAGACTCATCGTGTGCCTCCATCTGACATATTTAAGCACTAATGCAATCACATTTCAAGGGAAATGTTTATAACTTCATATTCCATGATCATTGATCAAAAGTGTATTTGTCCTCCTTTGTTATGCTTAAAGCTAGAAATAATTCAAATCAGTCATTTAAGGGATAATCAATTGAAAGTCATTTTTCAAGGGTTCATGCAATTGGCACACACCCATGCTCCATTTTAGACCTAACATGGTAACACCCTATCTAGTTTTATGACTCTTTGTTTAAGAAGCACATGTGGGACAGCCCCACCATTTCGTCTTCTTTACAGGAAAGTTAAGCCTCCCGCTTCTTTCTGCCAGCCAATCAGGTTTCACTCATTCCCACACTGCAGATGTGTTTTGACCAATCAGATAACCTCTTGACATGTTTATAAAAGGCCTCGCTCCCCCTTATCACCCCTCTCTTACTACGCTCTTGCTACCCTCTTACTTCTCTCTTACGTCTCTGTCTAGTCCTCCTCTTTGCATCTGACTTAACAGTTAGATGTTATTCAGTTTAGTGATGCAGAATTTTTGAGATATTGATTGAACTTCTCTCCAGTCAGGAAGTGGCTACTAGTCACTTCCACAATGACTAACTTTAAGTTTTATCTCCATTTTTGAAATTAACCAAGCAGTTTTTAATTTTTGGAGCAAATCAATTTTTATAGCCTCCCATGAGTAAGCTTTAACGAACTCTAGCATCTTTGATTGGAGAACATGTTAGTTAAACTACCCATCGACGTCCAGGAGTGGTGCCGTGTAGGAGAACCAGAACCCCAGCCAGGCCGACAGTATCCCGCGGGCCCGTACAGTGAATGAGCGGAAAACGTCTTCGGAAAAACGCAGGAAAAGCTTTTTCCCCACACACTGCTGGTTACGCAGAAGGAGCTGTCATCATCACGCCTGTTCGAAGGAGGGTAAAACTGCACGCACACACAATTCTGGCAAAAAGGTGGTTTATAACTTAAATTCTCTCAATCGAAAATTCTAGATTCATAGTCCATATTTTTCATTTTGGTAAAGTTTTATTAATTTCATTACTTTAACTTTCCATTTTCCTTCTTCCTCTTCCTCAGAGCGTTAGGAAATCCCTATAAATCCCAAATTCACGCAAACATCTAAAACACTCAGAATGTGTAGATACCATACAGCTGTGTTAAAATGTACATTTTGTGTGATACCAATGAGTCAAAATAACTGTGAATAATTGTGAAACTGCCTAATTTATCATCGTGGTAATAGCCTGTAAAATAAACATGTACATATTGTAAACGCTGTGTTTTTATTGACATTTAAACCTTTATTAAACCTCTATTCTGACGTCAAGAACCCACTACAAAAACAGGGAACTGTAACAATTAATTAAAATAAAGTGATCTAGGACACTTAAAACTCAATTCTAGATGGCACCTCTGGCAACGAACATATTAAAATTTAATAATTAATATTTTTGAATATTAATCATCCTTTGTTCCCCTACATTTGTCATGCTTACTCATGTAGTTCTCTGTCATTCACTAATAATGTGTTATACCGATTTGTTGCTGACTTTGCATCTTTCAACACTTTTTTGGAAGGAGTGTATTTGTGGGCTGGGCCAAAATGGTTTATTTTACATGACAGTAAAGCACAAACAGTGCTGTTGTCCAATGACATCCTATTCTCAGTAACAATCTTCCTGACCATACTAAACACCCTTTCACTACTGGCATTGCTGTGGGGAATGCATAGTAAAGCCTTCATTAGTCTTGGCAGCTCACTGAACCTCACATCCTTCCCTACCAGTCCCCAGAATTTGTCAATTTGGTTTTCTTGGGGGAGTAGCTTGCCATCTGTCACCTGGTAGTCAATGAGTTCCTCTCTCAGCCTATCTTCACTCAAACTCAACTGAGGAAACAAGGCACCTAGCCTTTCCACTGGAAAAAAAACAAGTGTTTGACTGAATATTGCAGATCTAAACTATACATTACAATATTTAATTCTATCAATGGGGAAGTGACTAACATCTACCTGTCCCTGGAGTAATGTTGAGGCGAGCAGCACTCAGAAAAAGGAAGTAGGTCTTCACGATTGGATCACGCAGATGTCTTGCCAGATCATGCACTTTGGCACTCCTCTCCACCTCCTCATGACTGTTAAAGTAGGCCTATAGTACATCGGGACACAGAGTACAATTCATGGTTAAATTAGAAACATAGCATAGTAAGCTGTGTATACATCTGCTGGAGTTACCATCCTTACCTGTAGTGCATCCCACTGGTTCAACACTCTCTGAAGGCAGGTTATCAGACTCAGCCATCTCGTGCTGCAGTACCTGAGGAGCTTCAGGTGGTCTGAATCAGTGAAATCTACAAAGTCTTTGTATATTTCACAGCGTTTTGCACTGAAAGATAGAAAACAATTTTTTTGGAGGTTGGAAATGTATTTGTGTTTATAAGAATATCAACTGCATGCCTATTTCATTTATATGCATTTAGCTTTTATCAAAGTGGGTGTATATCTCCACTAGGATGCCTTCGACTGGTACCTGGGCTGCTGTGATGCCACAGCCAGTGGCCAGCTGTACGAGGTGACAAATGCAGCCAAGGTCCTGGACGTGGGGCTGGCTTATCTTCAGTCTGCTGAGAACTGAGTTGTGTCTGCCTTTCATGACACTCGCATTATCAGAGTTAAAGGCTATCAGGTTCTCCCATGGGATGCCTCTTTTTCTATTGCAAGCAGGAAAAACATTCAGACAAAATATAAAGTTATGATTAAATGCAAACTACAACACAACTGCAGTTCCCTTACCTCAATTCTTCACTCAGCTTTTCATACAGATTTTCAGCATTTCCCACATTGCATGTAGGCATCTCCATAAATCGTGTAGTGACCTGCATAGTGGCCTCATCATAGAGTCTAGCCAGGATGACAAATTCTTTTTCTGTTCGATTCGTCGCACAAAAGTGAAAAGGGCTGAGATCGACATGTTTTGGCCAACTCGTCATCCAGTTCTGCTGCTATGGCACCTGTTGAGTGCCCAATTAATATCATCCATTTTCTACCCCACGTAGCCAGTTAATAATGTTAGGTAAAAATTAATCTACAATATGCATGCAGGACATAATCATTCATACTTAATTTGACTCAATTTACCTTTGATGAGTTGCATAGTTTTGGTTTTTCCAGCAGAGTATTTTCGTGCTATAGCAGAACCTGGGAACATCTGAGCTACACACTTGTTGAAGTCGTCACAGAAGGCGAAAGCAACGTTTTTAGCACACAGCATTGCCATTTTCACCTCCGCATTACTGACCTCATCTTCCTCTTTGGGATTTCTTGTCACAAATGCTGACATCCTCTGAGCATGTTTCTTTGCCTCCAGCCGGCGCTTGTGCTTAGTGGATATTTCGTGTTGCTTTACATCGCTCCTTCCTCCGTGGGCGATGCTAAAATCGCAGTTGCAAATCATACAGAACCGGTAATTGGACCCCATCCTGCTCTTCTTTATAAAAGTAAAGTCACTGTCCCGTCTCTCAAGGTATTTACATGACTTTTTACATGACGGAGTGCCTTCTTCACATCCATCCATTTTCCGGGTTTGTTCCCGCTGTAGGAAGTTGCATCTACTCTCGCGAGAAGTGAACTGCAACCTAGGTCACGTGAGGCGGCAGTTCTTGCGAGGTTAGTGATAGCGTCCAGTTTGGAGAGGCGGACGAATGTTTTTTATCTATCTTTTAATGATGATTACATTAAAATACAGGATTTTTACAGTGAAAATAATAGGGAAAGTTGGCGGGAAAGGGGTATAAAATACATGAGTTTCCCGGCCAAAACGGGATACTTGACAGGTATGATACATTAAATATCACAAACTTAGTGTAAGCTGTCTTGAACAAAGTAGTAGTAGTAAATAAAAAGTCAGTGTAAATAAGTCACTTTAAAATGCTGGAACAAACCTCCAGGTTGTTGAGGTAATGAGGTTTAAACCAATCACAGAGTTCCTTTTACTTAAATCAAGTTTATTAAATAAAAGAATAGATATCTTGTTTGAAAGAATCCTTACAAGTTAAGAAATGTCTATTTAATGTTATCCAAATCACACAGTTGATGATAAATTAAAGACGTTTACTGTTCAGAATAAACACTAGTGCAGAAAGCAGAAAAAACTACCATATTTCTCAGACTATAAGGCACACATAAAATCCTTTAATTTTCTCAAAAATCGACAGTGCGCCTTATAATCAGGTGAGCCTTATGTATGTATTAATGTGTCAAAATGTTTTAGTACAACTTTGGTAAACTATGAAGCTGCATCGCTTGATGGATTTTTGGTGCTTCAGGGCTACTGTAGTCAGGAGCCTCATGGAGTGATATGTACCGTACTGTGCTTTAACATACTGAACTGAAAAAGTCAGTGTATTGTTCTGTATTTTATGTGTTAAACCTGAACAATGTTGAGAATTATTGTTAATGAGTTGAATAAAGTTTGACTTATCTGACTATTTTGTTTCTCTTAATGTGCCTTAATAATAATAATAAACTAGTGCGCCTTATGTATGAAAATAGACCCGGTCAGACCCATTCATTGATATAATCCGGTGCGCCTTTTATTCTGAAAAATACAGTATTTCAAAGTGTGTACGTCACTAACTCACTGAGTGCAGTGATAAACATGCTTTCAGACCTAATCCTATTAATTAATACCTATTTGAATCACAGTCTGGCGGCTAACAAACACATTAGCATGTGATTAGAAATGAAAGATTGGGGAATTATCAGCGGTAGTGATGTCACTTCTCTCTGGGTCGGTGTACAAACCGGAGCTTTACTGTGTTTCAGTTTTGAGCTGATACTACTTTTGCTCCCTCAATTTACATCATAAAAATTACACAATGATGATAACAAAATGCAACAAAAGTCTCAATTTTAAAAAAAAAAAGGAACATTTATTGAAATTAATAAAGGTGAGGTAGGACAACAAGTAAAAAATATTTTAACTGAACGTCTCATTTCAGTTCAAATATGAACATTTACCTTCAGGTTTGAATGAATATTCAAATTTTAAGAGACAATACCTTTGCTTGTGTTAAATAAAGCTGAAGTTTATTCAACCATTGAACATACAGGGTACAATAAAAGCTACTGTACTGACACAGGCAGTATTTCCTCATTGTTTCTTTAAGAAAATGTTCTTTAAAAAAGAAAAACCTCTGAAAGCTTTGTTTTTCTCCTATTGATCCAGGCTGATAGGTGTGTTTCTGTACTCAGCCAGAAGATATGTGAGTAATAAAACAACCTTTTTTATGTATTTTTGCCCAAGATGTGATTGATAAAACTTTGACCATGTTCATTTTGTTTTCTTACTGCTAGATGTTAATTCCTGAAATCCTGTCCATCAGGGGAACATTTCCAGTCAACAGAAAGGCCTTATTGCTGCCATACAGCTACAGGAACACAACAACTACACCCACTGATCCAGCTGAAAGACTTTTAAAAAATGACTGTCTGCCCATGGACGTTTAGAGGAAGTGACCTCATTTGTTCTCTGGATCCTGACATTACTCACAACCATCAATCTGAGATGAAAACACCATATTAAAGCTTCATTGTTCAATTAATGATCTTGAAAATAAAGTCAAAGTTCTATGGAAAAGTGAAAGAAATTTGATACATTTATTTTATTTAAATTGTCTTTTCATACAAACATTACTCAGTAAACTAAATTTCAGTTTGTGAGCAAATGTTTATTGAAAATGTCATGGATTTGTATTCTTAACATTGTTAAAAAAATATACCCTTAATGTGCCCTAAATGTATTTTAAAGCAGGAGTAGTTATTTCCTGTATTGTAATACATAGTCATATATTATAATTTAATTGTCTTTCACAGTAACAAAATAATTACTGCATAAGTTTATTATATGAGAAAATGTTTAATTGATAAATATTTTTACAGTATGCTTTAGAGTGATCAACTCTTACTGTAAATTGTACGGTTATCTTCCTTTACCGTAAAGGTAGAAACAGTGTTAATGATGGTAATATTTTGACAAGACCGGTAGTTCCTAAATGTAAAAGGTCTGGATAAACACTTATTCTAACAAAATGGTTTACGGTAATGCTCTGGCAACCACAGCTGCCAGTTTTTTACTGTAAAAAATGGTTTTTTATTTATTTTATTTTTTTTTTACAATGTAGCGTTTTGGTCCCCAAGCTCAAAGATGAACTTTTTTGTAAAGGTGCCCCAAGGGTTAATGAAGGAAAAAGTCACAAGTGGAACAAAATGTTGATGTTGTGCTGCTAGTGATTAATAAAAGGGTCTTTGTGGTATTTTTCTCCTTTGACCTATTGTTTTTTTTTTTTCTAAAACTAGATTGAAAAATATAAATAAATGGAGTTTATATAATCTATGAGATATGAATATTGGTCCATTTCACCCAGGCCTAATGTAACCAAAGCAGTAACGTTTTATGTTGTAAAGATGTTCACATTCCACATGATAAAAAGCGTTTGTTCTCCAGTGCCACACCTGACGCTCATTACAGCCTCCTTTTATGGCTGATTAGGGTAGAGACACTCCTCTAGCGCCCTCTGCTGCTGAAATGGCTCCACCACACTCACTCAACCAACACAAATCAATACTTAAATAGTGTTAACAGTTATACTGGGGTAACAGCACTCAACATAATGTATCTAATACAACATTAGCCACCTAACATAGTTCAATGGCATTACATTAGCATTCAGTTAGCATAGCATGCTCCTGAGCAACAAACATTTAAACTCACCAATTCCTTTTCAAACGTCAAGCTCAGCAGGATTAAATGTCTCCTATCCCTGAGGTGGTGAAGTCTGAAGGTGTACAAAGGTTGTAGTGAGTACTAAAGTTGTTAAAAACCTAAAGTAGATGTTAAAGAACCAACCTGTTGTAGCAGCTCCGTGTGTGTGTCGTCACTCTCTGACAGGGAACAAACACAGCTGTTTGCAATAGGTGACCGAGCTACGTGATTGGCTGAACGTAATCTCGCGAGAGTAACGTGGAGTGGAGGAAGTGACGTCACACGCTTTAAATTAATGAGTTTTAGCAACGGAGAACCCCTTCAAAACCACCCAACTGAACTTAAACTTATTATATTTAATAAATATAATTCTGTATAAGTATGAATTACACTGTCAATCCTATATAAATATGTAGATTAATATTATAAATATTAATCACATATATAGTTATCAGGGCTACACAAACAGTCTTAGGTAAGGTTTACAAAAGAACGTATTGCTGTTGTTTGTAGGATGCTGGCAGGAGGTCCAAGGTGCAGGTTCCTGATGTTCAGTGAGTGAGATGTGATCCAGATGTGAGGTGGAGGCTGAACACGTTCAGTTGCAGGATGAAGTTTAAAGATGACGGTTGGTAAACTGATGATCTGACATCAAGTGGTAGAATGAGCTGATCTTATACTGTGGAGTGTGTAGGGAGCTTGATTGGAGATGAGAAGCAGCTTTGCAGACAAGGTGGGTGGAGCCAGTTCTAAGGAAAACACACAGGGAGGAGAAAACATAGACAAAGAAAATAGACTAGGATCCTCACAGTGACAAATATGTACTGTACATTCAGTGTAGTTATTTAAAGAAACACAATGTAGAAAAACAAAACAGTGTTTTATTATATATATATATATATATATATATAAATTAAAATTCTGATATGGATTTTTAAGGGCCGATGCCTTAGCTGATGACCAATACAAACTGCTGAATGGGGAGTGGTGGCTTAGTGGTTAAGGACGCTGGGCTTGTAATCGGAGGGTTGCCGGTTCATGCCTCACCGGGGCCGTCACTGCGGGATGTTGAGCAAGTCCCTCAACCCCGAACTGCTCCCCAGGCACCGCAAAATGGCTGCCGACTGCTCCTCAGGGATGGGTTAAGTGCAGAAGACAAATTCCAATAATGTACTAACATTACATGGCCAATTAAAGGCAAAAGCCCGATTTAATTTAATTAATTCTTGAGCCGATATTTGGAGCCGATACTACTTTTGCTCCTTCAATTAACATCATAAAAATGACACTATAATTATAACAATTGGTACAAGTCTATTTTTTTTTTTAAAGAACATTTATTGAATTTAACAAAGGTGAGGCAGAACGACAACAAGTAAAAAATATAGAATAAATATTAAAAACAGGTGATGTAGAACAAGAACAAGTAAAAATATAGAATAAATATTAAAAACAGGTGATGTAGAACAAGAACAATTTAAAAATATAGAATAAATATTAAAAACAGTTGATGTAGAACAAGAACAAGTAAACACAGATAACTTAATAATAATTTCTAAAGACTGATATCTGAGGTCATCGTGTAGATTCTAAATGAGGGTTTTCTGCTGTTAACAAGTCTTTCCATGGTCCATCAAACCTGGTTGATGTTCACTGTTAAAAATAAAGTGTCAAAACTGTACCTTTAAGGGTCCAACGGCTCGTCACTGGGGTGGTACCCTCAAGGGTACACCCATTGTACCCTTTGAAGTGGGTACAATTTAGTACCCATATAGTTTGTACCCTATGAGAACAGATTTGTACCCTTTGGGACAATAATGGACCTTAATATACGGGACAAAAACGTACCTTTAGAAGAGGGTACAAATTTGTCCTTTTTAGGTTACCACCCCAGTGACAAACACATTGTACCTTTATGGGGACATATTTGTACCAACCACAAACAAAATAATTTTAGCCATTTATTCACCAATTCATAAAAAAATGACATTTTAAAAAAACTGGCAACAATATGAGGAAATAAAACTATAATATTAACAACCTTTTGGTGACATATTCCATCAAAAGCACTTAATGATAACCTTGTGTTCCTACATTAAAGTCATACTTTAACAGTAATTAAACATTTCTTAATGTTATGTACAAAACACCATCAATATTGTAAATGTCAAGAGGCTGAAAGTCAATTACGTGTCCTGGCTGTATTACGACTAAAATCCTAAACGACTCGTATACTTTAAAAGTTGACTTACAATTATTTATTCCACAAGTTACACTAAAGTTGGATTCATGAGCATGAAATAGACCAACATGCTGAATCAGTTTCTTTAAGGTGAATGTAGCTCTGCTACACTTTGCGCATTTATATGGCCGTGGCATTTTAGGCGTTTAGTATAGCAGGTTCATCATCCGAGTCACAGTGATGGGAAGGGCCTTCTCACCCACCTCAGAAATGTTCAGTACCACGTGCTGAAGAAACATCAGTGTGTTCTTCAGGTAAGGAGGGTATTCCAAATTAAAAATATAGTACGCACAAAAGACTGCAATCATTCCTTCTTCAACTCCTGATCCCTGGCACAGATCTGTTCCATCCACCATGACTGACACGGGGATTCTCCTTGTGAAGACCGTCTTCCAGTCCATGTTAGTCAGCTGTACAGTTGGGTAGGGGGTTGAACTGAAGGCCCCAGACTGTAAAAGAAAAATAACTTAACACAGCAATCATGACAACAAAAAGGTTGTAGTGCTAGGGCACACTCATATTGAAGAAAGCAAATGTTGAACTTTAAAAATAATGAGTTTTCTACCATTTTACTATGTTGCCCCATTATCATAAACCTTTTTGTTGCTCCCTTCTATATTGAAAAAAACGTATGCGATATATGCGATACGGACATGCAATGTCGCAATATTATTACTTGGATAAACCGTTCCATTCAATTCAGACTTGTAATATTGTAGCGACCCGGCAGGACTTTGGGGGGGATTGATGGGAAGTTGTGGGGGAAGGAGTTGCCCTAGTTAGTCGGATAGGCCAGTTTTTGTTGGGAGCGGGAGAGGAACTAAAAAAAAAAGGGGGTGGAACTAAAAAAAGGGGGAAGGAGAAGAGGAGACACCTCGACGAGTGGCTAGTTGAGTTAGCGATCCGTTTTTGTTATTTTCTGGCACTACTCCAACCCAGTATTAGCCTGTTTTTGAGGGTAATAAAACCCGGTTCATCTGGTTAAACGGCAGCCACTCTGTGTCCTCGTCATTCGGCTAGTTAGCCCCGTAGTGTCGGGCCGCAAACGCTACACTGGTGTCAGAAGTGGGATTGCCAAGCCTCCATTCCCCTCACATACGCGGGCTACAACAGCGAGCTACTAGCCTACTGCAGGACCGAGATGGCCGAACGTATCGGAAAGTCCGATCACTTCAACCCATACACCCCGCCAGAAACACCTACGGGAGTACCAGCTGATGCCAGCCAAGCGGTGAGAAGGAAAGAAAAGAAGCTTAACTCACCGATGGCCAATTTGCTGACTGAAGTCCCCGATGTGATGAAAAAAAATTCTTTTCAATTTACGGCGACACACCGACAGCACGCAGAGGAGACAGAGGTGGACGGTCTGTCGGCGCGCACGTCCTGCCTCAGCCACAGCAACGATGGAGTCACCGCTGTGTCTCAAGGTAAAGTGGTGGGCCAACAAAGCACTATCCCAGAGTTACAAAATCACATTACAGCCGAAATAGAAGATGACTTTTTGCACAGAATGAGTATGGCAATGGAGCGTGCTTTCGAACGTGTCCTGAATAGCTCTAAACGTAACGCAGCTTCCACTATGGGGGAAACACAAGACTCTGTTTTTAAACTGGACAAAAATGAGAGCCATACTGATGATAATGACACCAACAGCACCCCAGTTAACTATGCTAATGTTCCGGTGGCTGTAACCCCTGTTAGCTCCATGGCTGCTGCTCACTGTCAGAGTGACCTGGTCCCCGCTCTTACTACTGCCTTCACTACAGCCGTGGCTGCTCTTCAGAAACAAGCCCCAGAACCCGTTTCCCGGAGCGGCAGCATAAAAGTGGGACGCTATGATGGCCTCACCTCTTGGGAAACCTACTGTGCCCAGTTTGAGTTGCTAGCCACGGCCAACGGCTGGTCCCCAGCGGAAAAGGCTGTTCAATTGGTCTCCGCGTTAGAGGGGGAGGCAAGAAGAGTGCTCGTGGACATCACCGCTGCCGACCTGAGAAATCCACTAGCTATATCCATGGCCCTGCAGAGACGTTTTGGGAGCACTACTCCTGCGGTCGTTATGCGGCAGAGGTTCAACGAGCGCATACGGGAACCTGGAGAAAAATTAGGTGTGTTTGCGGCGGAGCTGCGCTACCTTGCACAAAGGGGATTTCCTGACTTTGATGAAACCACGCGGTTGGTGTTAACTAAAGAAGCTTTCATCCGTGGTCTCTTACCCCCGCCATTACGCCAGCAAGTCCGACTCGCCGACCCACAGACTTTGGAGGTGGCGCTGGAGAAAGCGTTGGTTGTGGAGGACATACTCACGGAAGGCTGGGACTACCAACAAAGACAGGTCTCCATGCCGCCTAGTGGCCATAGCCTTCAGTCTCCTGGACTTGTCCCTATCCAGGCAGGCTCAGAACGCAAAACAATGTCTCCGGCCGACCGACAGAGCCAAGTTTGCTGGAGATGCCATGGGAGAGGCCACACATGGCGTGTTTGCCCGGTGCCTGATTCTGCCCTGCAAGTACCGGAACAGGGAAACTCCAGAGGCTCGGTGTAGAAGGGGGAGACCCGAGCCGCCCTTCGCTCCCCACAGAAAAAGAGACACAACCTGCTGTGAAAGCGCTCTGCCCCCCTGTCAACCATGCTCTCCTCAATCTGAACGCAGCTTCCACCAACTGCTGTAGGGTAGCTCTGTTAGTTAATGGCCAATGAACCAAGGGGCTACTGGATACAGGCTCCACTGTGTCGCTCCTTCACCCTGACCTAATGCCGACAGGTATCAGAACTCAGACCGCTGATATTCCACTCATCACAGTCACCGGAGAGAAGGCTCCCATGCTCGGAAGAAGCACTGTTAACATCGAAATAGGGCCCTACTTGGCCTGCCAACCAGTTTGGGTCGCCAAAATAAAAGAGGACTGCTTACTCGGAATGGATTTTCTGTGTGCGGCAGGGGTGACATTAGACCTCGGGGCACGTACTGCGACGTTCAAAGACGGGGCTTCCGTTCCATTCCTGGACTTTTTCAACCTAATTGCTAACATTAATCTATTGTTAGGTTACTGCTATTTCTAGGTGAATGTTAATGCTAGGTTAGTGCTATTGCTACCCTAGTGCGATTGCTAGTTTAATGCTAACAAGCTAATGCTAATGCTAGGCTAATGGTAATGCTAGGCAAATATAATTGCTAGGCTAATTATAACGCATGGTTATTGCTAATGCTGGACTATTGGTAATGCTAATGGTAATGCTAGGTTAATGCTAACATTAACAAAAGGGTAATGCTAGGTAAATACTGCGCGAATGCTAATGCTAGGTTAATGCTACACTAATGTTGTTGCTAGGCTAATGCTACAGATAGGCTAATGTTAATGGTAAAGCTAGGCTGCAACAGTAACCCCAAGTTAATGCTAACGCTAACACTAATTTCATCGTTTCTCCAACTTTTTCAATCCATTTAAAAATTTCTATCCAAATTTGAACTTTTTTCGAACAATTTAATTTTTTTCTACTTTTTGAATATATTTAAACTTTTTTACACCAATTTCAATTTTTTCAACCAATTTGAACTTTTTCAACCAATTTCAACTAATTTCAACTCTTTTCAACCAATTCCAACTTTTTCAATCAATTTCAATGCAGTAACTATGAAAGTAACTAATAAACTAACTAAATATGGAAGTAACTAATGCAGTAACTGAGAAAGTAATTCATAAACTCGTACCCTTTTCAAACTATTGTAATATATATATTTTAATGTGTGTATGTACATATTTAATACTGTATCTAAAAAGAGCTGACTACTCTCCATTGATTAAATCTTTATCTTTTCCAGATATTGATAATATTCATTTTTAAGTAGAGTGAAAGGGTACTATTTTTAGGTTGAGGTTTTTAACAAAATTAATGTTTCACCTACATTTACCTTATTCCTGGTGCTGATACTACCTGTTCAGCTGTGCAGATAACATGGCAATGAGTGTTTGCACTCCAAGTAAAGACATGGACTTTTTTTAATACAACATTCTTTAAACAATCATAAGTTTCATGAACATTTTAAGACCAAGAAAGGAAGACTTTACATAGATTTAATTTAAATGGGTGTAATAGAGGAAACTCTCCCCCCCCCGTAGGACGATGCTGACCCTGAGGGGATCATACAACATGGGAGCCAGAGGCTCCCACAGGTCAGTGGCCACGACGACATCGTCACCATTTGCGAGGAGAAGGATGTACTCCCCCTCCTCGGAAGGCACACAGGACAGTACCTCCACCTCCTGTGCTGCAGATATCACTGGCTGTTAGGAGAAAGATGAATGAATATATACATGGGGAAGAGGAGCAATCATCCTATTTAAAACAAAAATGAATATTTACATGTATTGCAGTACTGGTTAGTGACCCCCTTTAAGTGGGTCACTTTGATCCTGCTGTGCTGCAGAATTGGGAACAGGACTGCCTCTCTCCACAGATTTACCATGACCCTGGTCCCATCCTATAAAAGAGGGTGACAGCAGTGGTAAACATGTATTTTGTCAACTGACGATCATTTTTTTGATTGTAAATGTACATTAAACTACAGTTAGTTCCAAACAAGTAATTTGATTGGACAAAAGACATTCCATGAGTGCTCATATAGAGTGACAACAGCACTGGGACTTTTTACAGATGTTACCACTCCTCAGTTCAGGCTTTTTTATAAGAAATGTATATGTGTTGCCTGGCAACAGCTTCGTCTCCCTTCCAGTTGTCGACCTATTTGTTTTGGAGGAGCCAAATAAATGATTAAATAAAGAAATCATAATGTGTTGTCACTTAATACTGTTGACTAATAAAATGTGCTGGTAGAACTGTTGGATAAAAGTAATATCACACTGGAAGTTGTGCTTTTTTAATTATACATGTTTCACTTTACATTGTTTTACCAATTTAAACAATCAATCAATGAATGACAACTTTGATAAACTACAGATTGATATGGTTATTGAAACAAAAATGTGTTAGATGTTGGCTGTTTGATTAGTTATACTTCTTTAGTCAAATATTATTATTGTCATGGCATAACTCTTTGTTTTGCAGGCATCCAGCCCAAAAATCCAACAAAGAGACCAAAATAAAGAGAAAGCTTTATTTTTTTGTATCATTGTCAATTTTATTCACATTTAATTGTTCTTTTCAAGCAGCACAAAAATTAAATAATTAATAATCTAAACCAGGGGTGTCAAAATCATTGTATCTCAGGGGGCCACATATAAGTGCAGTTTCATCTCAAGTGGGATGGACCTGTAAAATAATGATCTACAAATTTAAATATCTAAATTATATTTTAGTGCAAGAATTTTCGTGCATTAAGATAATGACATTTATTGAACAGTCCTTTACCAATATAACTTGTAAAAAAATACCAATATTTTAATAAAATAACTGCAAATTCTTATGGTATAGTTCCATACTTCCAACCTAAACACCAGACAAGTTTTATTTACTTCATTTATTCAAGCAAAAAAATTTACAAAAAATGAACCAAGGGATGTTAAATATTCACTACAAAGACATTATGTTTTAATCACTACGCTCACTAACTGTGCCCCTTGTGGTCAAATATGAAATATATGTCACGTACAATAACTTGTGTTGTAGAGTGCACTAAACTTATAGTGCACCATCTGGTGTTTGAATAAATACATTGCAGTTAATTTGTCATCTGGCAAATGTGATTTCAGCACCTTTTGTGTAATATTGCTTAAGTAATAAATAGACAAATACAAATGTAAATAAGGACAACTGTACTTTTAAGCTTTAAGGGCAAATGTTCTATGATGTGGTAATTTGTACTTTAAATTTTTGGATAATGTCATGTTTTTGTGTAAGTGTAACAGTATTAGAGTGTTGCACTGATGTAAACATAAAAATACAGTCTAATTTGGACCTCCTACAAAGTCAAGCAGAAGAGCTCACCTGCTCCAGGGTCAGCTTGTGATGAGGCACTGCAGGCCTGCCATCCCCCTCCCTCATCCTGATGGGATCCATCTAACAAAGAACATAGGGAGATGTTAGTGTCAAATGGAATCTATTCTACTGGAACTAAAAGCTGCTTGTTGTGAAATGAACATTCAATGACAAGGCACCAAATTGTTCAAAACATTAAAAGTTCACATCATTTAATGAGTGTATGAATAAAAGTTTATCTTTGTTACTGTGTGCTGAAGTTGTCAGCCATGACCTAAAGGTGTGTGAGTTCCCTAACCTACATAATGTACAGCCATACTTTCAGTGTGTGAGGATCAGTGTAGTGTGTGACCCTATATACTGGCATGCTTACCATCACCACAGTGCCCTCCACAGTGAGCACACCTGTTTGGCTTTGCACTGTGGAAAGGTGGACATCAGGAGAGGGGGGGTCCAGTAGCAGGCTCGCCTCACTCTCGATTGCCGGTGACACCTGCATTTGGGGTGCAGGGAAGAACCGTGTTCCCCTTGTTATTTTTAGGTGGTAGGGGGGCCCATTCACCATTAAGGAACGGCCCTTCATGTAGAAAGTATTCCCAGCACTAAACTGCTGGGAATACTCTTGGAAAAAGGTGGCCTTCACCACAACCACTCTATCCGTTACAGCCACAACTCTATTGGTCCTTTGAGATGAGGAGACCACGTTGTCATTTTCCTTTCTCCATGTGATCACCCTGACTTCCTCCTTCACCTTTACCACCTTTATTTTTATCGGCGGCAGGCTGTCGAAGGGGCCAGAGCGTCGGCTGTGAATTAAATCCTGCAATGCCATTCTAAAATGAAAAAAAGAGGCATGTTTAAGTTGTGAATGAAACAATTACACAGTCATAAAATAAAGTCACATCAATGAACTAACAGCTCAGAACACTGGTTCCCATTTTATATCACATTTATGGAGACTTTTTTCTCTAAAATTTATGTTTTGATCATGTTTGTTTTACAAATACAGAGTAGCCAGTATTAGTGCACAAAGTATCAATAAGTGCAGGCTCGGATATTTGTATACTGTATTTGATTTGAACTACATTTATATTTGACAAAGTGAAAATATAGAATACAGTTGTTTGACATGGTGTGTAAGGTGTTTTTATTTAACAAAAATATATACAGTAAATATTTAAGCTCCTTCTGCCTTTTCCTGCACTGTATATCTATTTCTGAGATATTATGTATAGATTTTTTAGTTGTGCAAATTGATAAATAAAATTAATTCATAATTACATTTTTAAAATAATGTTTTCTAATTATCTTAAAATCCCTTTTTTAATTTCAATAAATATTATTTATTTATCTAAAAAAAATGTATTTCTATTTTGACAATTTTTTTAAAACAATTTAGAAAATATCATTTTAATCAGTTTTATTATTATTATTATTATTATTATTATTATTATTATTATTATTATCACTAGACATTTCAGGTGACTTCATTTTATTTCCAGGCGACCCTACATGGGGTCACGTCCCCAACATTGAAAAACTCTGATTTAATCCTTCCCAGAGGAGCAGTGGGCTGCCAAAGTGTAAAATAGTTTTTTTTAAATTAATTTTTAAAATGTATTTAAAAACATAAAAAATATATTTTGAAATATATGTATATATTTTGAAATATATGTATATATTTTATTTTTATTTAAAAACATTTAAAATTGAAAAACATAATTTCAATATATTTTTTTAAATTTTATTATTATTTGACATTTCAGGCGACCTCACATGGGGTCACGACCCCAACTTTGAAAACCCCTGGCTTAGTGTGAGTGATCACACTTACATGACTTTCTTGGGAATGTTGAGGAAATCTGTGGAGGAAAAGATGGGAAAATGTAATTATGTTGAAGTTAATGTATTCAACGGACAGCAGCAGTGCTGAACACGCACAACACTCACGCACACAAGCGTGCGCTCAGTGAGCGTTTGTGTTAGAGTTATGATATCTTTCTGATTAAGTCTTTTAATTATTCATACTGTAACATAGGCCAACTAACTGCTCAGATTGAACACACACTTAAGGTGATGCATACAGTATGTACATTGTATATGAGTGTATAAGCACATGCCGACTTAGTCTGAGAAGTGCACCTGCGCTCTTTGAAGTTACCGTGGAACAACCTCTGTCCTGCTCAAAGACAGTAAAAGAGCAACAAAAAAGCAATTTTCTGGGTATTTATATAAGAACGTTGGTTAACTATTTAAACTTATTATGAGCCTTTATGGAACTAAATATGTAATGCCTGTTGAATTAAAGTATATACAATTGTATAAACTTTGACATACCTTTTAGCATCTGTATAGAATATTTCCAGTCCCCAAAGAGTTTTTCTTATACATACCCTGAAACATATTTAATGATATAGTTCAGTAAAGTCACATCAAAATGTGTAAGAGGAGGCCACGCTAGGGAATAAATTCATTATATGAAAAAGCGCTACTTACCGTTAGTCCGTTAGTTCAGATGAGACCAGAGAGAGGTAAGATGGACGTCAGGCCTTTACAGTAAGTAGTCCATGACCTTTGAGTGGCACACCCCCCAGGTAGAGGGGTACCAATTATTGTGGATGTTTATTGTTCACATCCTATAGGAGCACCTACTGTTGCTATTGAGTTGCTAAATCACCAACTACTGAAAGTTCAAAATATACCCACAAAATAGAAATGACAAGTGTTTGTGCTGGAAAAATAGCCTGTGTTTGTTCGCTGAAGTTTTTGAACATTTTACCTTTCAGTAACACCACCTTCTGCTCTCAGTGTTAAGATTAAAAATAAACGTGTCTATCAGATTCAAAATCAGAAAAACAAACTGTATTTATCCCCGTGGGAAAAATAGAAAGGCAAAGAGCGGCATATAAAGAAAATTAAAAAAACAATAATAATAAATGAAAATGTATTAATATTAATAGTTATTATACACACCCACGCAGAAAACAAGGAGGTCGTAAGGTAAACTGAATAACAAAGTGCAAATGAATGATAATGTGCCCAATGCTTACGTATGTATAAGTAAAAAATAAATTGTAAATAAATATACAAAAAAAGAAAAATATATAAATAAGTGGGGTGACCGTGGCTCAGGTGGTAGAGGGTCGTCTTCTGATCGAGAGGTTGGGGGTTCGACCCCAGTACCTGACTATGTGTCGAAGTGTCCTTGGGCAAGACACTGAACCCTAAGTTGCTCCCAGTGGTCGACAGCGTAGAGAGCTGCCTTTTTACGTAAATGGTTGTCATCTTGGGAACTGACTGCGTATGCGCAAAAACACATAAAAACACGCTATGGGAACAGAGGTAGAACAGCCGTGTGCTTTTGGGAGGGGGCGTGCGTGACTGTACAGCCGTACCATGAAATAGCTCCGTTTAGTCATTTGGGCTATGAAATGCACAAAATGCTGACACTGTCAAACTTTGTGCCCATAGCCGAAAACAAACCACATATTCAGACTCAGAAATAAAACGCGTCCGCTGGTGTCACATTTTCCATGAAATAAGCACTTTTTATACACTGCGATTTTGTTTTTGGCCTCTAGCGGACTCTACCCATGAGGGATGCACATATTCAGACCTTTCTGCTAATATTTATTACGTGTGGCCCGATCCGAGCATTTCTGGAGTTTTCCTAAGTGTTTCGGTCTTTCACACTGCTCTCTCCCATAGGGTTAGGGTTAATACATGGAGGCGGTGCCTTCCTTCTCACTCGTGGGCGTGGTTCCAGCGCCTCTAACTGACACGCCCCCAGCGTTAGAGAGCAGAGGGAAGTGCTTGTTTTAACATGATTTTGAGACTTAATTTGATATACTTAACGATTGGTTTCATCTTTCAGATTTGGCTCAGTGGTCAATGACACATGTTTCTGTGGTGTGACAAACTCAGAACACTAATGTATTTGTGCTTTACACGGACTTTAAGCTGGGGGAGCTTTCAGGCACTGCAGGATTTGAATCCATGATGACATGTTACTAATACTAACATTTGTTATTGTGGTCCCAGCAGCTCTTTGGTCTTGCCCGTGTTGGAGTCATTGAGTGTGTGGACAGGTGTCTTTTATACAGGTACCAGTTCAAACTGGTACAGTTAATATGGGTAATGAACGGGGAATAGTAGGGCTTCTTAAAGAAAAACTAACAGGTCTTTGAGAGCCAGAATTCTTGCTGGTGATCAAATACTTAATGTATGCAATAAAATGCATTCTTTTTTTGTTAAATCATACAATGTGTTTTTGTGAAAAGCTCTTTAATTCTAGTGTGAACGACCACTGAAGCAAAAAGAAAGGACTGACTGTGTTGTCTACAGAGATAAACATTCAATGTCTGAGGACATGTGGCTGGACCCAAACAAACACTTAGTGGTCACATGGTTTCTATCTGTGGATGGTGCTTACTTATGATATTACTGATAGAACAAATGTGTTGCTTTCTCAATATTTATGCCTTATATCTTTGATGCAATAATCTTTTCATAAAAATTTGTGTCAACCCCATGCAGGCCTGGCTGTAAAGTAAAAGAGCCTCCTTATTTTATTACATAGAGATGGCCAGTGTATCGTGATTCAACATATATTGAGTTTTGGCAATATATGTTCATGTAATACATTTTTATTGGACTTTTATGAGATGGAGCGTTTGTGTACATGAAGTGTACAAGTGTATGTAAAGTTAAAGGAGTGTACAAGGGTTCATTAGCATGTTAGCTCAGCGTCTGTAATCTCACAGCTTCTCCATCAGCTGCTCTGCATTTCATTATGAGGTGCATTCACTTTCCCCGGGAGAGTGTGGGAAAATAGAGTCTCTATAGGAAACCCTAACATATGATCCCTGATATCCAGGTTAGAAGAGTGCTTAGATTGATCAGAAAGAGCTGAACTAGTTTGATCTAAAACACTTCTTTATCAAAGTCTCCTCTTTACAGTAGAATATATTCAACCTCTACCAGGACGCAGAAAATCCCAGGTTGAGTGAAGGCAGCACTGGTGCAGGTGGTTAATTGTTCACCCTCTCCTCTCTGTGTGACCTGACTCACTTTGACTTTCACACGTCATTGAACACTAACTAAACCAGATACACAGACTCATTGTGACCCTGTATTGACTGTGTTTGGGGCCAATCAGCATCACTTCTAGATTGTGGATATCCATCAGATGGTACTATTGATATGTTCAACAGTGATAAACAGTGAATGAAAGCTGCTTCAACTGTTTACTGTTATTAGTGAGGATGCATTGGCATCCTCACTATTGTATTCGTCGTACTTTATTATTATATGTTATTATTCTTCCTTCCTCTCAAACTCGTCCCACAGTTTTCAACCAATTTCAACAATTGAGGTATCAAACTTTTCAGAAAATTCTGCGGTCTGGGTATCATTAGATAATCCCAAATTCATCTGTAAACCAAAATTAAATAACCGTTTCTCTTCCTCTCCTTTTCAAACAAAAAACAAAAAAAACGTTTTACCGTTTTAATCAAAAAACCATAAAACAAATCCAAATTGGCCCGTTTTTAGATTTTCCCGTGTCCTTTTCTCCTTTTCCCTTTTACAATTGAACATTGAAAAACAGCAGTTTCCCTTTTCCATTCTCCTTTCCCCGTTTAGAATTGAAAATAGAAAATCAGCTGTTTCCTTTTTCCGTTCTGAACACTGAAACGAAAAACGAAGTCACGTGACTGAGGTCATGTGGTCTGGCTTTTTTTTTCAGCCAACATGCGGAAGTGATGGTGTCAGAATAAAAGCATAGAGGGACAGAGAATATAAAGCAGGCACATGATCTATCACAGAGAGTGATACATCATTAAAAGCTTTACAAAAGCTACATAAAGATCAAGTTTTGGTGTTTTTTTTAATTTTGACATGAAATTGCTGAGCAGGCCTGTCGTGTTTGAAAAACATAATCCAAAATGACCAGCAGAGGTCCCCACGTCCTAACAAACAATATGAGACACCAAATCCCTCCTGAAATATGATTGTATCCATTGCCTCGAGTCCCATTTACCACATCATCTGCTGTCACTACTTATATACAACTGGTACAGTGAGACATACAACTGGTACATTGAGACACACAACTGGTACATTGAGACACACAACTGGTACATTGAGACACACAACTGGTACATTGAGACACACAACTGGTACAGTGAGACACACAACTGGTACATTGGACACACAACTGGTACAGTGAGACATACAACTGGCACAGTGAGACATACAACTGGTACAGTGAGACATACAATTGGTACAGTGAAACATACAACTGGTACATTGAGACACACAACTGGTACATTGAGACACACAACTGGTACATTGAGACACACAACTGGTACATTGAGACACACAACTGGTACAGTGAGACATACAACTGGTACAGTGAAACATACAACTGGTACATTGGACACACAACTGGTACATTGGACACACAACTGGTACAGTGAGACATACAACTGGTACATTGGACACACAACTGGTACATTGGACACACAACTGGTACATTGGACACACAACTGGTACAGTGAGACATACAACTGGTACATTGGACACACAACTGGTACATTGGACACACAACTGGTACATTGGACACACAACTGGTACATTGAGACACACAACTGGTACAGTGAGACATACAACTGGTACATTGAGACACACAACTGGTACATTGGACACACAACTGGTACAGTGAGACATACAACTGGTACAGTGAGACATACAACTGGTACAGTGAGACACACAACTGGTACAGTGAGACACACAACTGGTACAGTGAGACATACAACTGGTACATTGGACACACAACTGGTACATTGAGACACACAACTGGTACATTGGACACACAACTGGTACATTGAGACACACAACTGGTACATTGAGACAAACAACTGGTACAGTGAGACACACAATTGGTACATTGGACACACAACTGGTACATTGAGACACACAACTGGTACATTGGACACACAACTGGTACATTGGACACACAACTGGTACATTGAGACACACAACTGGTACATTGAGACACACAACTGGTACATTGAGACACACAATTGGTACATTGGACACACAACTGGTACATTGAGACACACAACTGGTACATTGGACACACAACTGGTACATTGAGACACACAACTGGTACATTGAGACACACAACTGGTACATTGAGACACACAACTGGTACAGTGAGACATACAACTGGTACAGTGAGACATACAACTGGTACAGTGAGACATACAACTGGTACATTGGACACACAACTGGTACATTGGACACACAACTGGTACATTGGACACACAACTGGTACATTGAGACACACAACTGGTACAGTGAGACATACAACTGGTACATTGGACACACAACTGGTACAGTGAGACACACAACTGGTACATTGAGACACACAACTGGTACATTGAGACACACAACTGGTACATTGAGACACACAACTGGTACAGTGAGACATACAACTGGTACAGTGAAACATACAACTGGTACATTGGACACACAACTGGTACAGTGAGACACACAACTGGTACATTGAGACACACAACTGGTACATTGGACACACAACTGGTACATTGGACACACAACTGGTACATTGGACACACAACTGGTACAGTGAGACATACAACTGGTACATTGAGACATACAACTGGTACATTGGACACACAACTGGTACATTGAGACACACAACTGGTACATTGGACACACAACTGGTACATTGTACACACAACTGGTACAGTGAGACACACAACTGGTACATTGGACACACAACTGGTACAGTGAGACATACAACTGGTACATTGAGACACTCAACTGGTACATTGGACACACAACTGGTACAGTGAGACATACAACTGGTACAGTGAGACATACAACTGGTACAGTGAGACACACAACTGGTACAGTGAGACACACAACTGGTACAGTGAGACACACAACTGGTACATTGGACACACAACTGGTACATTGAGACACACAACTGGTACATTGGACACACAACTGGTACATTGAGACACACAACTGGTACATTGAGACACACAACTGGTACATTGAGACACACAACTGGTACAGTGAGACACACAATTGGTACATTGGACACACAACTGGTACATTGAGACACACAACTGGTACATTGGACACACAACTGGTACATTGAGACACACAACTGGTACATTGAGACACACAACTGGTACAGTGAGACACACAATTGGTACATTGGACACACAACTGGTACATTGAGACACACAACTGGTACAGTGAGACACACAACTGGTACATTGAGACACACAACTGGTACAGTGAGACACACAATTGGTACATTGGACACACAACTGGTACATTGGACACACAACTGGTACATTGAGACACACAACTGGTACATTGAGACACACAACTTGTACATTGAGACACACAACTGGTACAGTGAGACACACAACTGGTACAGTGAGACACACAACTGGTACAGTGAGACACACAACTGGTACAGTGAGACACACAACTGGTACATTGGACACACAACTGGTACATTGAGACACACAACTGGTACATTGAGACACACAACGGGTACATTGAGACACACAACTGGTACAGTGAGACACACAATTGGTACATTGGACACACAACTGGTACATTGAGACACACAACTGGTACATTGGACACACAACTGGTACATTGGACACACAACTGGTACATTGAGACACACAACTGGTACATTGAGACACACAACTGGTACAGTGAGACACACAATTGGTACATTGGACACACAACTGGTACATTGAGACACACAACTGGTACAGTGAGACACACAACTGGTACATTGAGACACACAACTGGTACAGTGAGACACACAATTGGTACAGTGAGACACACAACTGGTACATTGGACACACAACTGGTACATTGGACACACAACTGGTACATTGAGACACACAACTGGTACATTGAGACACACAACTGGTACATTGAGACACACAACTGGTACATTGAGACACACAACTGGTACAGTGAGACACACAACTGGTACAGTGAGACATACAACTGGTACATCGGACACACAACTGGTACATCGGACACACAACTGGTACATTGGACACACAACTGGTACATTGAGACACACAACTGGTACAGTGAGACATACAACTGGTACATTGGACACACAACTGGTACAGTGAGACACACAACTGGTACATTGGACACACAACTGGTACATTGGACACACAACTGGTACAGTGAGACACACAACTGGTACATTGAGACACACAACTGGTACAGTGAGACATACAACTGGTACATTGGACACACAACTGGTACAGTGAGACACACAACTGGTACATTGAGACACACAACTGGTACATTGAGACACAACTGGTACAGTGAGACACAACTGGTACAGTGAAACATACAACTGGTACATCGGACACACAACTGGTACATCGGACACACAACTGGTACATTGGACACACAACTGGTACATTGAGACACACAACTGGTACAGTGAGACATACAACTGGTACATTGGACACACAACTGGTACAGTGAGACACACAACTGGTACATTGGACACAACTGGTACATTGGACACACAACTGGTACAGTGAGACACACAACTGGTACATTGAGACACACAACTGGTACATTACACACAACTGGTACATTGGACACACAACTGGTACATTGGACACACAACTGGTACAGTGAGACACACAACTGGTACATTGGACACACAACTGGTACAGTGAGACATACAACTGGTACATTGGACACACAACTGGTACAGTGAGACATACAACTGGTACATTGAGACACACAACTGGTACATTGAGACACACAACTGGTACATTGAGACACACAACTGGTACATTGAGACACACAACTGGTACAGTGAGACATACAACTGGTACATTGAGACACACAACTGGTACATTGGACACACAACTGGTACAGTGAGACATACAACTGGTACATTGGACACACAACTGGTACAGTGAGACATACAACTGGTACATTGAGACACACAACTGGTACATTGAGACACACAACTGGTACATTTAGACACACAACTGGTACAGTGAGACACACAACTGGTACATTGGACACACAACTGGTACAGTGAGACACACAACTGGTACATTGGACACACAACTGGTACAGTGAGACATACAACTGGTACATTGGACACACAACTGGTACAGTGAGACATACAACTGGTACATTGGACACACAACTGGTACAGTGAGACACACAACTGGTACATTGAGACACACAACTGGTACATTGAGACACACAACTGGTACATTGAGACACACAACTGGTACAGTGAGACACACAACTGGTACATTGGACACACAACTGGTACAGTGAGACATACAACTGGTACATTGGACACACAACTGGTACAGTGAGACACACAACTGGTACATTGAGACACACAACTGGTACATTGAGACACACAACTGGTACATTGAGACACACAACTGGTACAGTGAGACACACAACTGGTACATTGAGACACACAACTGGTACATTGAGACACACAACTGGTACAGTGAGACATACAACTGGTACATTGAGACACACAACTGGTACATTGAGACACACAACTGGTACATTGAGACATACAACTGGTACATTGAGACACACAACTGGTACATTGAGACACACAACTGGTACAGTGAGACATACAACTGGTACAGAGACAGTTTCAAAAAATGAATGGCTTGAGGCGTTTAAAAATAAGTTGCTTTGAGTCTAGTTTTATATTGTATATGTCGTTGTTCATGTTTTTCTTTTTAGCATATTATTAAATCCACATTTTTAGTTTTTATTTTGCAAACTGTTTAAAAAAACCTGAGTTGTTATTTAATTATTCATAAATTGATGCAGTGGATATTTATATGTGTTTGTAGTACAGCAAATTATAACTTTTGCATTGTTTTTTACTTTGTCTCAATTCTTCAAATAAATTCCCACCAGCAGCCAGTTGGTTGTTGAAGTAATTATTATTGTATTTTTCTGTTCGCTGCCAAATCATTTATATCAATACTATAGTTTGTGTTTATTTAGAGACAGTAGTTACTTTTCAAATCATACACAGAGGTAGATGCAAACCAAGCTTTCTCCAATTATAGCCTATAAAAATGTAAAAGTTCAGTCAAACCCATTACACTGTATGTTTTATCAATAAACATATTTAGCAGCGTAGCTAGAGTACATGTCTACGACTGCCTCTGATTTTCATTTCAGCTTGCTGACCACA
>NW_021144887.1:0-48400 GCF_900634775.1 Gouania willdenowi | reverse complement strand
GCTCACAGCCACCACCATTATTCCTAAGCCGCACACTGGTCACCAAACTGGCTTGATAACTCAACAATAAGCACAATATACACAACCACAATTTCACATCGCATCACTTGAAATCTATCGACTACTCCCCACCCATTCCATTTCCTATCTTGTATTCCTCTTCCCTGTTAACTTCCCCACCCCTCTCCAACCCTTCACCTTGGTGTAACACTGCCCTCTCTTTTTTTACATCCTCCCTTTAATAAAGTATTTCTTACCCTTCCCTAGGGAGGGCTGGTGATGGTCACAATTATGCAATGAAATAAATAAATTTATTTAATTGCAATAACAAAATATGCATTGCTGTTAAAAGATTGCACTTCTTGTAGTGTTAACCTTCGACAGAATGTGCAGACAAGAAAAAAAAAAAAAAAAAAAACCCCACTAGATGTGCTCTATTAAATATTAGATCACTGAGATCCAAATCTCTACTAGTAAATGACCTTATCTCAGAAAATAACTTTGATTTATTCTGTTTAACTGAAACATGGCTGTATCAAGATGAATATGTTAGTTTAAATGAAGCCACTCCTCCCAGTCATATAATACTCATATGCCACGACACATAGGCCGTGGAGGTGGTGTAGCAGCTATTTATCATTCCTCTCTCCTAATCTATCCTAAACCAAAGGCCAATTACACTTCCTTTGAAAGCCTGGTTCTAAATTTATCTCATATCGAATCAAAAACCTGCCAGCCAGTCTTATTTGCAATAATTTACCGTCCTCCAGGCCCTTATTCTGAATTTCTATCAGAATTCTCTGAGTTTATATCAAACTTAGTCCTCAGTTCTGATAAAATACTGATAGTAGGAGATTTTAATATCCATGTGGACAAAGATAGTGATAGCCTGAGCTCAGCCTTTATGTCCCTAATAGACTCAGTTGGCTTTTTTCAAACTATTAATGAAGCTACTCATCGTTTAAATCATACTCTTGATCTTGTTCTAACATATGGCCTTGATATTAATGAACTAAAAGTCTACCCTGAAAATAGTCTGCTATCAGATCACTTTTTAATATCTTTTAACATTATCCTAGAGGATCTCGCACTGTGCAATAAAATAGTTACGAGTAGAAATCTGTCCAATAGTGCTGTGGCTAAATTTAAAGAGGCCATTCCTGCTGCCTTAAACTCAGTGCACCATCCAATAAATAACTATGATATTAATTATAACCACTCTCAACTGGAGCTGCTTGTCGATAGCTCTGCTAGTCTACTAAAATCCACCTTGGACTCAATTGCCCCATTGAGGGAAAAAACTATTAAACGTCAGAGGAAAGCTCCGTGGTTTAGCTCTGAAACTCAAACACTCAAACAAACAACCCGTAAATTAGAGAGAATGTGGCGCTCCAATAAAACAGAGGAGTCACGAATACTCTGGCAAGAAAGCCATAGTAAATACATGACAGCCTTACGACATAGTCGATCTACATACTATTCCTCACTAATTGAAGAAAATAATAATAATCCGAGGTACCTTTTCAGCACTGTAGCCAGGCTAACACAAAGTCAGAGCTCTATTGAGCCCATGATTCCTCTAGCCCTCAGCTGTGAGGACTTTATGACATTTTTTAACCATAAAATTCATAAGATTAGAGATAAAATTAGCCACTCCCTGCCTTCACCTGGGCCTGCTGTACCATTAAATGTAAATAAGCCTAACCTAAACTGTTTCACACATATAGGACTTCAGGAATTTAACTCTATTATTTCATCCTCCAAACCATCGACCTGCCTTTCAGATCCGATCCCAACTAAGCTGTTTAAAGAAGTTGTTCCCCTAGTCTGCCCATCTTTGTTGGAGACAATAAATATATCCCTATCAATAGGCTACGTGCCACAGTCCTTTAAAGTAGCTGTAATCAAACCCCTTCTCAAAAAACCTACTCTTGATTCCAGCACTTTAGCAAACTACAGGCCTATATCTAATCTTCCTTTTAGCTCTGTGACTTCCTTCAAAACAACAGCCTGTTCGAGGACTTCCAGTCAGGTTTTAGAGCTCAGCACAGCACAGAGACTGCTTTAGTTAAAGTAACTAATGATCTACTCTGGGCTTCAGATGAAGGACGACTCTCAGTGCTGGTTTTATTAGATCTTAGTGCAGCTTTTGACACTATAGATCACTATATTCTACTAGAGAGATTAGAGAAATTACTTGGAATCACAGGGACTGCCCTAAACTGGTTTAAGTCCTACCTATCTGATAGGTACCAGTTTGTACACGTGAATAATAGGTCTTCTGTGTATACTAAAGTAAGCTACGGGGTTCCTCAGGGCTCTGTGCTAGGGTCCAATCCTCTTCTGTATCTATATGCTCCCCCTTGGTAATGTTCTGAGAAAATACTCTGTTAACTTTCACTGCTATGCTGATGATACCCAACTGTATGTATCAATGAAGCCAGGTGAGACAAATCAGCTATCTAAACTTGACGCCTGTCTAAAGGACATTAGGGCCTGGATGGACCAAAATTTTCTTCTTCTTAACTCAGACAAGACTGAGGTCATTGTACTGGGCCCACGACACCTTAGAGAAACCTATGCTAGCCTAACTGCCCTAGATGGCATTACTCTAGCACGAAGCACAACTGTTAGAAACCTTGGGGTTCTATTTGATCAGGATTTATCCTTCAACTCTCACATAAAACAAACTTCAAGAACTGCCTTCTTTCATCTCCGTAACATTGCTAAAATCAGATCTATCCTGTCTCAGAGCGACGCCGAAAAGCTAGTCCATGCTTTTGTTACCTCTAGACTGGATTATTGTAATTCTCTTTTAGCAGGCTGCCCGAGCAAGTCACTTAAGACACTTCAGCTGGTTCAAAATGCTGCAGCACATGTACTGACTAAAACTAGGAGAAGAGATCACATTACTCCTGTATTAGCCTCTCTGCATTGGCTTCCCATAAAATATAGAATAGAATTCAAGATTCTTCTTCTCACTTATAAAGCCCTAAATGGACAGGCACCAGTCTATCTCAAGGAGCTTGTAGTGCCATACAATCCCCCCAGAACACTACGCTCTCAAAATGCTGGCCTACTCGTTGTTCCATTTGTCTCTAGAAGTAGTATAGGAGGAAGAGCTTTCAGTTATCAGGCCCCACTTCTCTGGAACCATCTACCAACCACGGTTCGGGGGGCAGACACCCTCTCTGCCTTTAAGGTTAGGCTCAAAACATTCCTGTTTGGTAAAGCTTTTAGTTAGGAACCAGCTCATAGCTCATAGTTAAGATGCAATAGGCATAGACTGCCGGGGGGGTCTGGCATGCTCGGTTGGAGAGAGGTTGGAGAGGGCGTTAAGAGAGAGGTCATTTAGGTTAGAGAGGGACCGGAGAGGGTCCCATTCCTCTCTCTAACACTCCCTCTATGGATGCTTCTTCCCTTGTGTGTTTGCTCCTGTACTCCTTCTGGCTTTTGTCTTGCAGGTCCGTGGGATCCTCAGTGTGGAGTTACACCCTTTCCTCTGCACACACCCAACACAGCATAACGTGGCTGGCTGTTCTTCATAGGAATGGGATCCACACAAGGTTCCTGCTGCTTAACAGAAGATTTTCCTTGCCGCCATGATGAATTCATGTTGGGTGTGGGATACATATGTATGTGCATATACGTATATATGCATATGTGTGTATCCATAAAATGATGAGTCCGTCCTTAAGACTGCTCTACTGTAAAGTGTCTTGAGATACCATTGGTTATGATTTGGTGCTATACAAATAAAAGATTGATTGATTGATTGATTGATTGATTGATAGGAAGAAGCCACAAACTTGTGCTTTACATTGTTGGAAAGGTCTCAATGAGCTCTAAAAGACATAAAAAAATCAGACCTCCAGTGCTTTCTAGTGGCGAATTAGGCAAGAGAAGACAATGTGAAATTCCACTGATGAGGTGTATCTCAGCTTGTGTATGTGCTACAGACTTGTGCTTTACACTTTTGGAAAGGTCTCAATAAACTCTATAACATATCAAAAAATCAGACCTCTAGCACCATCTACTGGGAAGTTACACAAGTTCACCTCTGAAGGCCCACACCTCAGACCCCTGGGGGCCCAGAAGGGAACCGACGAGAGGTCCGGTTCTCACATATGTTAAGGGGCCCATTAAGCCGATAAAGGAGCCGTTGACCCCATCTTGATAGCACCTTGTGTTCCTGAGTTAGAGCCCAAAGGTCACCAAAGGTCAAGAAAAAAATTTAGAGGCCTCCGCACAGGGAAGACACCAAATGGTCAATAACTTTTGATAGGAAGATGCCACAAACTTGTGCTTTACGGTCTGGGTATCATTGGATAATCCCAAATTCATCTGTAAACCAAAATTAAATAACCATTTCTCTTCTTTTCCTTTTCAAACAAAAAACAAAAAAAAACGTTTTACCGTTTTAATCAAAAAACCATAAAACAAATCAAAATTGGCCCAATTTTCGATTTTCCCGTGTCCTTTTCTCCTTTTTCCTTTTACAATTGAACATTGAAAAACACCAGTTTCCGTTTTCCATTCTCCTTTCCCCGTTTAGAATTGAAAATAGAAAATCAGCTGTTTCCTTTTTCTGTTCTGAACGCTGAAACGAAAAACGAAGTCACGTGACCGAGGTCACGTGGTCTGGGCTTTTATTTTCAGCCGACATGCGGAAGTGATGGTGTCAGAATAAAAGCATACGGGGAGAGAGAATATAAAGCAGGTACATGATCTATCACAGAGAGTGATACATCATTAAAAGCTTTACAAAAGCTACATAAAGATCAAGTTTTGGTGTTTTTTTAATTTCAACATGAAATTGTTTTGCCGGCCTGTCGTGTTTGAAAAACATAATCCTAAATGACCAGCAGAGGTCCCCACGTCCTAACAAACAATATGAGACACCAAATCCCTCCTGAAATATGATCAGACGAAGATTAACTTTTTATGGCTCGCAGTGTTTACTTACATTACATGTTTATTCACTTTTATGAACTCATATCAGGATGAGAGTGGTGATGTGGAGACACGCTAGAGATGTCCCTAAAAGGTAAAAAAGAGCTGTGTCCACATTGCAGCAATTCTGTACTGCATTTGTATCCTGAATCAGATGATCAGTCATTCCTCAAACTCTTTGCACGTTGTGAAGGTCTGATGCCTCTACTGAAGGCATCGCTGTCATTTCTTTCAGCAAGGCTGGATCTTTACACTTCCTGAGACGTAAATCACAATCATGTATATGTTCCCCTCATACACTTCAATAGGCTACAATTAATCAGCTGGTTTTCGTGACATATATATTTCATGGTAGTATTAGTAAGAGTGGTCAAAGATTAGATCCAATATTTTATATTACAAAGTATTTATATCTTTTGACATTTCTATGAACAGAAAAAGTGCCACAATAACAATTAGAAAAAATATCAGGCACATTTAAAATATTGAATATACAGTAACTGACATTATGTAAAATAGTACATTAGCCAGCAACTCACCCAATCATAGTGGTCCATGCCAGAAAATACCACAGACCAAGTATTTGTAGTGTAGTCATAGCACTCAACAATTCTGTTTCCTGTGCTACAAGAAACAACAAAGATCTGCTTGTTCATCACTGCAATGTCAAAGTATCTGTGTCTGTGGACCATTTCAGGGACATCGTACCAGGTGTTGGTCACTGGGTCATAAGCCTCAGCAGACCTCAGATTTCTGAACCCATCTCTGCCTCCAACTGCAAAAATGTGGCCCATATATGCAATGACCCCAAGTCCACACCGAGGTGTTCCCATAGGAGTGATCAGTGTCCACTGGTTGGTGTCTGGGTTGTAATACTCAGCAGTATTCAGTACTCTATTATTCAGTCCTCCACATATGTAAATCTTGTTGTTCAGTGTGGTGCAGCTGGCGTATCTCCTTTCTTCATTCATTGATGCAATGAATGTCCACTGGTTGATGACGGGCTGGTAGCGTTCAGCAGTTCTTCGTGAGGTACCATCATCATCCCTGTAGCCTACCATAGGGTAGATGTATCCCTTTAGCACGGTAGCACTCATTAAGTACCGTGACTCCTGCATTGGTGACATCTCCTGCCAAGTGTGTGTGACTAGGTTAAACCTCCACATTCTGTCAGAGGGGTCAGTCCATCTTAAACCACTACCCACAATGTAGAAGCATCTACCAAGGAAGACAGTGCTGTAGAATAAGTGAATCATGGGATTCTCCAGACTGGGATGAGTCTGAACTGTGATCCAGCTGTTAGTTCTGTAGTCAAAGGCCTCTATGGTCTTAGAAAATAATCTAAACATCAGTAAAACGGCGTTTGGCAAACGACGGCAAAACAAGGTGTTGTTGACCCCAGACTCAGAGCAGAGTAACAAAGGTTGAGACATGACTTTAAGGGTATCAGTGACCAAGAGGTGGGACTCAGGGTTTGTTTTTACCACATCATTGTTAAGCACATTGTCTGTGATGTAACTTTTGTCCATCAGCCTCAGTCGTTTTAAAATCATAATTAAAACTATATGTTAAAATCAACATACATGCTTGTTTTTTTTAGACAACAGTCTCAATTATAGCATAGAGAAACATAGACATCACCTGAGCAAGTAACTCATTGTGTGTATTCACATCATGCAAATGTCCCTTACTGTAAATGCTACTTGTCTCTCATTCAAGGCATAAGCCACAATAAAAGCACATTTTAATGTTACTGTCACCAATAGAGACAAATAGTCAAGCAGATGAAGTGGGATTTCAAAAGATGTCATGGTTCGCCCTTTGTAAATTGTATAAATATTCGTCTAATTTCATTCTTGTTAGTGTTTAAATCAAGTGTTAGTCAATATATTTAAAATGTACAATATGTCAGAATTGTTCCTACCACTAGGGTGTTCTTGTTGTCCCCTCACACAATATGTACATGATGACATGGAGCATTACTTCCAGGTTCTTTATGAAAACAATGTCAGAATAATCCTGTCTATAATTCAAAGCCACACTGTTGCAGTGTCCTTTTAGCCTCTTCTGTGTTAATACAGACTTGACTCATACAGTCAATATAACATCTGTAAACTTTGACCAAGGTCTTTCACTGAGTTGTTACAGTCATTTAATTTCCCATTTAAAGTCAGTGATACATTGATTATTGGTTTAAAGCATATGAATGTACATGTCCAAAAATTCATTTTAAAAGACTGTGTTCATTTCTTTTAGTAGTTTGTTGAACAAACACTCTTCACAACATATAGAACTATTTCCTCTTCACTCATATACTCCTAATTCCGCTGACTCTAATGCTTTTGGTTGGAAAAACACTGAAAAATAAACAACCTGCACCAGGCCACTAACATCTTCTTTATCCTTTGTCTGTATTAAATTAAACTAGACTCTGATTTAGAAGGGAGTACGTTTCAGAAAGAGAGTTGTCCCCTCGTGTATTGAAGAACTTAACTTTAACTCCCACATTGACTGTTGTATTGGTTACTATGGTTACTGTTTGTGTTCCTCCCTGTGTTAAGTGTTTATATAATGTGAGTCCATGTAACAACTGCACAAGCTGGGGACAAGTATTGTATGTATACTCAACATTTCCTGGACTTCATGAATGGAATACAAATGTCTAATTACTTAATTTAATATCAGAGTACACACACACACACACACACACATAGAAAAAGTATCTTGGCTGTCCTGATCTGGTAACTCAATACCAACAAAATTCATACACCACAACACATTTGACACATTACAAAATGTCACAAACCATTTCTGTTCCTGGGAGATCTTGGGTGACCTTGGTTCCTGTGGGTTGTTGCTGCAGTTGACCTGCTGTAGTTTAGCATCATTGTAGGAGGCGTGGTTTGGAGAATTAAGTGTAAGACACAATTTGTACCAGCAAATGTTGCCTTTTGGTTAAGGTGATACTCATTATTGGTAGAAACTTTCACAGGATGTTTGGTGTGTTGCTATGGAGACAACATAGGCCCTACACATTTTTGACTGCTGTACGCCACGTTATGAAGTAATAGAGATTTATAATGGAAATATGTGGAGTACTAATTGAATACTGTACATATGGCATTAATGAAGACAATTATTGAATGAGAAATAAATATTCTGTAAACAAAGAACATATTGGACTGTCTTATTTCACAATCTTACGCTCAGGAGAAAACCAGCAAGCGCATCAATTAATAGTCTAGAGTCATACATCTATACAGTCCCTCAGTGGCTTTAGTTTATCACAATTATAATGATGATGTTGATCTGAAAATTGCTATGTTCATATAATCAGTCCTAACAATATTTGAATTAGCATATCTATAAAAGCAAGGAATCTCTTTCTGTGTGTGTGTGTGTGTGTGTGTGTGTGTGTGTGTGTGTGTGTGTGTGTGTGTGTGTGTGTGTGTGTGTGTGTGATTTATTTCCTGATACAAAAGTATTTTTGTTTATATATGAATTAGGGGTTTGGATGTGTATCATTATTACAGTATTATTTTTTATTTACTTGGTCTTGGTTTCATCAGGTTGCTGTGTAAGACTAGGTCACTGTACACAAAATAAATAAACTATCATGATGTCATTAAGCATACATACTGTACATAACAGTTGACTGTGGTCAGCAAGCTGAATGAAAATCAGAGGCAGTCGTAGACATGTACCTGCTTAACTAAGCTGCTAAATATGTTTATTGAATAAAACATACAGTGTAATGGGTTGAATTAACTTTTACATTTTTATGGGCTATAATTGGAGAAAAGCTTGGTTTGCATCTACCTCTGTGTATGATTTGAAAAGTAACTACTGTCTCTAAATAAACACAAACTATAGTATTGATATAACATTATTTGGCAGCGAAACAGTAAAAATAATAATAATTACTTCAAAACCACACTGGCTGCTGGGAATTATTTTTGAAGAATTGAGACAAAGTAAAAAACAATGCAAAAGTTATAATTTGCTGTCCTACAAACAGATAAATATCCACTGCATCAATTTATGAATAATTAAATAACTCAGGTTTTTTTTTAAACAGTTTGCAAAATAAAAAACTAAAAATGTGGATTTAATAATATGCTAAAAAGAAAAACATGAACAACGACATATACAATATAAAACTAGACTCAAAGCAACTTATTTTTAAACGCCTCAAGCCATTCATTTTTTGAAACTGTCTCTGTACCAGTTGTATGTCTCAATGTACCAGTTGTGTGTCTCAATGTACCAGTTGTATGTCTCACTGTACCAGTTGTGTGTCTCAATGTACCAGTTGTGTGTCTCAATGTACCAGTTGTGTGTCTCAATGTACCAGTTGTATGTCTCAATGTACCAGTTGTGTGTCTCAATGTACCAGTTGTGTGTCTCACTGTACCAGTTGTGTGTCTCAATGTACCAGTTGTGTGTCTCAATGTACCAGTTGTGTGTCTCAATGTACCAGTTGTATGTCTCACTGTACCAGTTGTGTGTCCAATGTACCAGTTGTGTGTCCAATGTACCAGTTGTGTGTCTCACTGTACCAGTTGTATGTCTCAATGTACCAGTTGTATGTCTCACTGTACCAGTTGTGTGTCCAATGTACCAGTTGTGTGTCCAATGTACCAGTTGTGTGTCCAATGTACCAGTTGTGTGTCTCACTGTACCAGTTGTATGTCTCAATGTACCAGTTGTATGTCTCACTGTACAAGTTGTGTGTCCAATGTACCAGTTGTGTGTCCAATGTACCAGTTGTGTGTCACACTGTACCAGTTGTGTGTCTCACTGTACCAGTTGTATGTCTCAATGTACCAGTTGTATGTCTCACTGTACAAGTTGTGTGTCCAATGTACCAGTTGTGTGTCCAATGTACCAGTTGTGTGTCTCACTGTACCAGTTGTGTGTCCAATGTACCAGTTGTGTGTCTCACTGTACCAGTTGTGTGTCCAATGTACCAGTTGTGTGTCACACTGTACCAGTTGTGTGTCTCAATGTACCAGTTGTGTGTCCAATGTACCAGTTGTGTGTCTCACTGTACCAGTTGTGTGTCCAATGTACCAGTTGTATGTCTCACTGTACCAGTTGTGTGTCTCAATGTACCAGTTGTGTGTCCAATGTACCAGTTGTGTGTCCAATGTACCAGTTGTGTGTCCAATGTACCAGTTGTATGTTTCACTGTACCAGTTGTATGTCTCACTGTACCAGTTGTGTGTCTCAATGTACCAGTTGTGTGTCTCAATGTACCAGTTGTGTGTCTCACTGTACCAGTTGTGTGTCCAATGTACCAGTTGTATGTCTCACTGTACCAGTTGTGTGTCTCAATGTACCAGTTGTGTGTCCAATGTACCAGTTGTGTGTCCAATGTACAAGTTGTATGTTTCACTGTACCAGTTGTATGTCTCACTGTACCAGTTGTGTGTCTCAATGTACCAGTTGTGTGTCTCAATGTACCAGTTGTGTGTCTTAATGTACCAGTTGTGTGTCCAATGTACCAGTTGTGTATCTCAATGTACCAGTTGTGTGTCTCAATGTACCAGTTGTGTGTCCAATGTACCAGTTGTGTGTCCAATGTACCAATTGTGTGTCTCACTGTACCAGTTGTGTGTCTCAATGTACCAGTTGTGTGTCTCAATGTACCAGTTGTGTGTCCAATGTACCAGTTGTGTGTCTCAATGTACCAGTTGTGTGTCCAATGTACCAGTTGTATGTCTCACTGTACCAGTTGTGTGTCTCACTGTACCAGTTGTGTGTCTCACTGTACCAGTTGTGTGTCCAATGTACCAGTTGTGTGTCTCAATGTACCAGTTGTATGTCTCACTGTACCAGTTGTGTGTCTCACTGTACCAGTTGTGTGTCCAATGTACCAGTTGTGTGTCTCAATGTACCAGTTGTATGTCTCACTGTACCAGTTGTGTGTCCAATGTACCAGTTGTGTGTCTCACTGTACCAGTTGTGTGTCCAATGTACCAGTTGTGTGTCACACTGTACCAGTTGTGTGTCTCAATGTACCAGTTGTGTGTCCAATGTACCAGTTGTGTGTCTCACTGTACCAGTTGTGTGTCCAATGTACCAGTTGTATGTCTCACTGTACCAGTTGTGTGTCTCAATGTACCAGTTGTGTGTCCAATGTACCAGTTGTATGTCTCACTGTACCAGTTGTGTGTCTCAATGTACTAGTTGTGTGTCCAATGTACCAGTTGTGTGTCCAATGTACCAGTTGTATGTTTCACTGTACCAGTTGTATGTCTCAATGTACCAGTTGTGTCTCAATGTACCAGTTGTGTGTCTCACTGTACCAGTTGTGTGTCCAATGTACCAGTTGTGTGTCTCACTGTACCAGTTGTGTGTCCAATGTACCAGTTGTATGTCTCACTGTACCAGTTGTGTGTCTCAATGTACCAGTTGTGTGTCCAATGTACCAGTTGTGTGTCCAATGTACCAGTTGTGTGTCCAATGTACCAGTTGTATGTTTCACTGTACCAGTTGTATGTCTCACTGTACCAGTTGTGTGTCTCAATGTACCAGTTGTGTGTCTCAATGTACCAGTTGTGTGTCCAATGTACCAGTTGTATGTCTCACTGTACCAGTTGTGTGTCTCAATGTACCAGTTGTGTGTCCAATGTACCAGTTGTGTGTCCAATGTACCAGTTGTATGTTTCACTGTACCAGTTGTATGTCTCACTGTACCAGTTGTGTGTCTCAATGTACCAGTTGTGTGTCTCAATGTACCAGTTGTGTGTCCAATGTACCAGTTGTGTATCTCAATGTACCAGTTGTGTGTCTCAATGTACCAGTTGTGTGTCCAATGTACCAGTTGTGTGTCTCAATGTACCAGTTGTGTGTCCAATGTACCAGTTGTATGTCTCACTGTACCAGTTGTGTGTCTCAATGTACCAGTTGTGTGTCCAATGTACCAGTTGTGTGTCCAATGTACCAGTTGTGTGTCCAATGTACCAGTTGTATGTTTCACTGTACCAGTTGTATGTCTCACTGTACCAGTTGTGTGTCTCAATGTACCAGTTGTGTGTCTCAATGTACCAGTTGTGTGTCCAATGTACCAGTTGTGTGTCTCACTGTACCAGTTGTGTGTCCAATGTACCAGTTGTGTGTCTCAATGTACAAGTTGTATGTTTCACTGTACCAGTTGTATGTCTCACTGTACCAGTTGTGTGTCTCAATGTACCAGTTGTGTGTCTCAATGTACCAGTTGTGTGTCTTAATGTACCAGTTGTGTGTCCAATGTACCAGTTGTGTATCTCAATGTACCAGTTGTGTGTCTCAATGTACCAGTTGTGTGTCCAATGTACCAGTTGTGTGTCCAATGTACCAATTGTGTGTCTCACTGTACCAGTTGTGTGTCTCAATGTACCAGTTGTGTGTCTCAATGTACCAGTTGTGTGTCCAATGTACCAGTTGTGTGTCTCAATGTACCAGTTGTGTGTCCAATGTACCAGTTGTATGTCTCACTGTACCAGTTGTGTGTCTCACTGTACCAGTTGTGTGTCTCACTGTACCAGTTGTGTGTCCAATGTACCAGTTGTGTGTCTCAATGTACCAGTTGTATGTCTCACTGTACCAGTTGTGTGTCTCACTGTACCAGTTGTGTGTCCAATGTACCAGTTGTGTGTCTCAATGTACCAGTTGTATGTCTCACTGTACCAGTTGTGTGTCCAATGTACCAGTTGTGTGTCTCACTGTACCAGTTGTGTGTCCAATGTACCAGTTGTGTGTCACACTGTACCAGTTGTGTGTCTCAATGTACCAGTTGTGTGTCCAATGTACCAGTTGTGTGTCTCACTGTACCAGTTGTGTGTCCAATGTACCAGTTGTATGTCTCACTGTACCAGTTGTGTGTCTCAATGTACCAGTTGTGTGTCCAATGTACCAGTTGTATGTCTCACTGTACCAGTTGTGTGTCTCAATGTACTAGTTGTGTGTCCAATGTACCAGTTGTGTGTCCAATGTACCAGTTGTATGTTTCACTGTACCAGTTGTATGTCTCAATGTACCAGTTGTGTCTCAATGTACCAGTTGTGTGTCTCACTGTACCAGTTGTGTGTCCAATGTACCAGTTGTGTGTCTCACTGTACCAGTGTGTGTCCAATGTACCAGTTGTATGTCTCACTGTACCAGTTGTGTGTCTCAATGTACCAGTTGTGTGTCCAATGTACCAGTTGTGTGTCCAATGTACCAGTTGTGTGTCCAATGTACCAGTTGTATGTTTCACTGTACCAGTTGTATGTCTCACTGTACCAGTTGTGTGTCTCAATGTACCAGTTGTGTGTCTCAATGTACCAGTTGTGTGTCCAATGTACCAGTTGTATGTCTCACTGTACCAGTTGTGTGTCTCAATGTACCAGTTGTGTGTCCAATGTACCAGTTGTGTGTCCAATGTACCAGTTGTATGTTTCACTGTACCAGTTGTATGTCTCACTGTACCAGTTGTGTGTCTCAATGTACCAGTTGTGTGTCTCAATGTACCAGTTGTGTGTCCAATGTACCAGTTGTGTATCTCAATGTACCAGTTGTGTGTCTCAATGTACCAGTTGTGTGTCCAATGTACCAGTTGTGTGTCTCAATGTACCAGTTGTGTGTCCAATGTACCAGTTGTATGTCTCACTGTACCAGTTGTGTGTCTCAATGTACCAGTTGTGTGTCCAATGTACCAGTTGTGTGTCCAATGTACCAGTTGTGTGTCCAATGTACCAGTTGTATGTTTCACTGTACCAGTTGTATGTCTCACTGTACCAGTTGTGTGTCTCAATGTACCAGTTGTGTGTCTCAATGTACCAGTTGTGTGTCTCACTGTACCAGTTGTGTGTCCAATGTACCAGTTGTATGTCTCACTGTACCAGTTGTGTGTCTCAATGTACCAGTTGTGTGTCCAATGTACCAGTTGTATGTTTCACTGTACCAGTTGTATGTCTCACTGTACCAGTTGTGTGTCTCAATGTACCAGTTGTGTGTCTCAATGTACCAGTTGTGTGTCTCAATGTACCAGTTGTGTGTCCAATGTACCAGTTGTGTATCTCAATGTACCAGTTGTGTGTCTCAATGTACCAGTTGTGTGTCCAATGTACCAGTTGTGTGTCTCAATGTACCAGTTGTGTGTCCAATGTACCAGTTGTGTGTCTCAATGTACCAGTTGTGTGTCCAATGTACCAGTTGTGTGTCTCACTGTACCAGTTGTGTGTCCAATGTACCAGTTGTGTGTCTCAATGTACCAGTTGTATGTCTCACTGTACCAGTTGTGTGTCTCACTGTACCAGTTGTGTGTCCAATGTACCAGTTGTGTGTCTCAATGTACCAGTTGTATGTCTCACTGTTCCAGTTGTGTGTCCAATGTACCAGTTGTGTGTCTCACTGTACCAGTTGTGTGTCCAATGTACCAGTTGTGTGTCACACTGTACCAGTTGTGTGTCTCAATGTACCAGTTGTGTGTCCAATGTACCAGTTGTGTGTCTCACTGTACCAGTTGTGTGTCCAATGTACCAGTTGTATGTCTCACTGTACCAGTTGTGTGTCTCAATGTACCAGTTGTGTGTCCAATGTACCAGTTGTGTGTCCAATGTACCAGTTGTGTGTCCAATGTACCAGTTGTATGTCTCACTGTACCAGTTGTGTGTCTCAATGTACTAGTTGTGTGTCCAATGTACCAGTTGTATGTTTCACTGTACCAGTTGTATGTCTCAATGTAACAGTTGTGTCTCAATGTACCAGTTGTGTGTCTCACTGTACCAGTTGTGTGTCTCAATGTACCAGTTGTGTGTCTCAATGTACCAGTTGTGTGTCTCACTGTACCAGTTGTATGTCTCAATGTACCAGTTGTGTCTCAATGTACCAGTTGTGTGTCTCAATGTACCAGTTGTGTGTCTCACTGTACCAGTTGTGTGTCTCAATGTACCAGTTGTGTGTCTCAATGTACCAGTTGTGTGTCTCAATGTACCAGTTGTGTGTCTCACTGTACCAGTTGTGTGTCTCAATGTACCAGTTGTGTGTCTCAATGTACCAGTTGTGTGTCTCACTGTACCAGTTGTATATAAGTTGTGACAGCAGATGATGTGGTAAATGGGACTCGAGGCAATGGATACAATCATATTTCAGGAGGGATTTGGTGTCTCATATTGTTTGTTAGGACGTGGGGACCTCTGCTGGTCATTTAGGATTATGTTTTTCAAACACGACAGGCCTGCTCAGCAATTTCATGTCAAAATTTAAAAAAACACCAAAACTTGATCTTTATGTAGCTTTTGTAAAGCTTTTAATGATGTATCACTCTCTGTGATAGATCATGTGCCTGCTTTATATTCTCTGTCCCTGTATGCTTTTATTCTGACACCATCACTTCCGCATGTTGGCTGAAAAAAAAAGCCAGACCACGTGACCGAGGTCACGTGACTTCGTTTTTCGTTTCAGCGTTCAGAACAGAAAAAGGAAACAGCTGATTTTCTATTTTCAATTCTAAACGGGGAAAGGAGAATGGAAAAGGGAAACTGCTGTTTTTCAGTATTCAATTGTAAAAGGGAAAAGGAGAAAAGGACACGGGAAAATCTAAAAACGGGCCAATTTGGATTTGTTTAATGGTTTTTTGATTAAAACGGTAAAACGTTTTTTTTGTTTTTTGTTTGAAAAGGAGAGGAAGAGAAACGGTTATTTAATTTTGGTTTACAGATGAATTTGGGATTATCTAATGATACCCAGACCGCAGAATTTTCTGAAAAGTTTGATACCTCAATTGTTGAAATTGGTTGAAAACTGTGGGACGAGTTTGAGAGGACGGAAGAATAATAACATATAATAATAAAGTACGACGAATACAATAGTGAGGATGACAATGCATCCTCACTAATAACAGTAAACAGTTTAAGCAGCTTTCATTCACTTTTTATCACTGTTGAACATATCAATAGTACCATCTGATGGATATCCACAATCTAGAAGTGATGCTGATTGGCCCCAAACACAGTCAATACAGGGTCACAATGAGTCTGTGTATCTGGTTTAGTTAGTGTTCAATGACGTGTGAAAGTCAAAGTGAGTCAGGTCACACAGAGAGGAGAGGGTGAACAATTAACCACCTGCACCTGTGCTGCCTTCACTCAACCTGGGATTTTCTGCCTCCTGCTAATGGTTGAATATATTCTACTGTAAAGAGGAGACTTTGATAAAGAAGTGTTTTAGATCAAACTAGTTAAACTCTTTCTGATCAATCTAAGCACTCTTCTAACCTGGATATCAGGGATCATATGTTAGGGTTTCCTATAGAGAGTCTATTTTCCCACACTCTCCCGGGGAAAGTGAATGCACCTCATAATGAAATGCAGAGCAGCTGATGGAGAAGCTGTGAGATTACAGACGCTGAGCTAACATGCTAATGAACCCTTGTACACTCCTTTAACTTTACATACACTTGTACACTTCATGTACACAAACGCTCCATCTCATAAAAGTCCAATAAAAATGTATTACATGAACATATATTGCCAAAACTCAATATATGTTGAATCACGAACCTGCCCCTTAACATATGTGAGAACCGGACATCTCGTCGGTTCCCATCCGGGCCCCCAGGGGTCTGAGGTGTGGGCCTTCAGCGATGAACTTGTGTAACTTCCCAGTAGATGGTGCTAGAGGTCTGATTTTTTGATATGTTATAGAGTTTATTGAGACCTTTCCAAAGGTGTAAAGCACAAGTCTGTGGAACATACACAAGCTGAGATACACCTCATCAGTGGAATTTCACATTTTCTTCTCTTGCCTAATTCGCCACTACAAGGCGCTGGAGGTCTGATTTTTTCATATATGTTTTAGAGCTCATTGAGACCTTTTCAACGATGTAAAGCACAAGTTTGTGGCATCTTCCTATCAAAAGTTATTGACCATTTGGTGTCTTCCCTGTGCGGAAGCCTCTAAATTTTTTTCTTGACCTTTGGTGACTTTTGGGCTCTAACTCAGGAACGCAAGGTGCTATCGAGATGGGGTCAACGGCTCCTATATCGGCTTAACCTGCCCCTTAACATATGTTATATGATATAAAATATCAGGCACATTTAAAATATTGAATATACAGTCACTGACATTATGTAAAATAGTACATTAGCAAGTTTTAAAATCATAATTAAAACTACATGTTAAAATCAACATACTGTATTTGCTTGTTTTTTTTAGACAACAGTCTCAACTATAGCATAGAGGAACATAGACATCACCTTAGCAATATACTCATTGTGTGTATTCACATCATGCAAAGGTCCCTTACTGTAAATGCTACTTGTCTCTCATTCAAGGCATAAGCCACAATAAAAGCTAATTTCAATGTTACTGTCACCAATAGAGACAAATAGTCAAGCAAATGAAGTGGGATTTCAAAAGATGTCATGGTTCACTCTTTCTAAAATGTATAAATATACGTCTAATTTCATCCTTGTTAGTGTTTAAATCAAGTGTTGGTCAATATATTTAAAATGTACAATATGTCAGAATTGTTCCTACCACTAGGGTGTTCTTGTTGTCCCCTCACACAATATGTACATGATGACATGGAGCATTACTTCCAGGTTCTTTATGAAAACAATGTCAGAATAATCCTGTCTATAATTCAAAGCCACACTGTTACAGTGTCCTTTTAGCCTCTTCTGTGTTAATGCAGACTTGACTCATACAGTCAATTTAACATCTGTAAACTTTGACCAAGGTCTTTCACTGAGTTGTTACAGTCATTTAATTTCCCATTTAAAGTCAGTAATACATTGATTATTGGTTTAAAGCATATGAATGTACATGTCCAAAAATTCATTTTAAAAGACTGTGTTCATTTCTTTTAGTAGTTTGTTGAACAAACAGTCTTCACAACATATAGAACTATTTCCTCTTAACTCATATACTCCAAATTCTGCTGACTCTAATGCTTTTGGTTGGAAAAACACTGAAAAATAAACAACCTGCACTCGGCCACTAACATCTTCTTTATCCTTTGTCTGTATTAAATTAAACTAGACTCTGATTTAGAAGGGAGTACGTTTCAGAAAGAGAGTTGTCCCCTCATGTATTGAAGAACTTAACTTTAGCTCCCACATTGACTGTTGTATTGGTTACTATGGTTACTGTTTGTGTTCCTCCCTGTGTTAAGTGTTTATATAATGTGAATACATGTAACAACTGCACAAGCTGAGGACAAGTATTGTATGTATACTCAACATTTCCTGGACTTCATGAATGGAATACAAATGTCTAATTACTTAACTTAATATCAGAGTACACACACACACGCACACACACACACGCACACACACACACGCACACACACACACACACACACACACACACACACACACACACACACACACAGAAAAAGTATCTTGGCTGTCCTGATCTGGTAACTCAATACCAACAAAATTCATACACCACAACACATTTGTCACATTACAAAATGTCACAAACCATTTCTGTTCCTGGGAGATCTTGGGTGACCTTAGTTCCTGTGGGTTGTTGCTACAGTTGACCTGCTGTAGTTTAGCATCATTGTAGGAGGCGTGGTTTGGAAAATTAAGTGTAAGACACAATTTGTACCAGCAAATGTTGCCTTTTGGTTAAGGTGATACTCATTATTGGTAGAAACTTTCACGGGATGTTTGGTGTGTTGCTATGGAGACAACATAGGCCCTACACCTTTTTAACTGCTGTACACCACGTTATGAAGTAATAGAGATTTATAATGGAAATATGTGGACTATTAATTGAATACTGTACATATGGCATTAATGAAGACAATCATTGAATGAGAAATAAATATTCTGTAAACAAAGAACATATTGGACTGTCTTATTTCACAATTTTATGCTCAGAAGAAAACCAGCAAGCGCGTCAATGAATAGGCTAGAGTCTATACATCTATACAGTCCCTCAGTGGCTTTAGTTTATCACAATTATAATGATGATGTTGATCTGAAAATTGAGATGTTCATATAATCAGTCCTAACAATATTTGAATTAGCATATCTATAAAAGCAAGGAATCTCTTTCTGTGTGTGTGTGTGTGTGTGTGTGTGTGTGTGTGTGTGTGTGTCTCTGTGTGTGTGTGTATTTGTGTGTGTGTGTGTGTGTTCAGACAGTAGCTGTTTATAAAGTGCAGGATATATGGAAGGATTTGTTTTTGTGTTGAATGTTTCTATACTACAAGACTTATTTCCTGATACAAAAGTATTATTGTTTATACATGAATTAGGGGTTTGGATGTGCATCATAATTACAGTATTTTTTTTTATTTACTTGGTCTTGGTTTCATCAGGTTGCTGTGTAAGACTAGGTCACTGTACACAAAATAAATAAACTATCATGATGTCATTAAGCATACATACTGTACATAACAGTTGACTGTGGTCAGCAAGCTGAATGAAAATCAGAGGCAGTCGTAGACATGTACCTGCTTAACTAAGCTGCTAAATATGTTTATTGAATAAAACATACAGTGTAATGGGTTGACTGAACTTTTACATTTTTATAGGCTATAATTGGAGAAAAGCTTGGTTTGCATCTACCTCTGTGTATGATTTGAAAAGTAACTACTGTCTCTAAATAAACACAAACTATAGTATTGATATAACATTATTTGGCAGCGAAACAGTAATAATAACAATAATAATTACTTCAAAACCACACTGGCTGCTGGGAATTATTTTTGAAGAATTGAGACAAAGTAAAAAACAATGCAAAAGTTATAATTTGCTGTCCTACAAACAGATAAATATCCACTGCATCAATTTATGAATAATTAAATAACAACTCAGGTTTTTTTTTAAACAGTTTGCAAAATAAAAAACTAAAAATGTGGATTTAATAATATGCTAAAAAGAAAAACATGAACAACTACATATACAATATAAAACTAGACTCAAAGCAACTTATTTTTAAACGCCTCAAGCCATTCATTTTATGAAATAGTCTCTGTACCAGTTGTATGTCTCAATGTACCAGTTGTGTGTCTCAATGTACCAGTTGTGTGTCTCAATGTACCAGCTGTGTGTCTCAATGTACCAGTTGTGTGTCTCACTGTACCAGTTGTGTGTCCAATGTACCAGTTGTATGTCTCACTGTACCAGTTGTGTGTCCAATGTACCAGTTGTGTGTCTCACTGTACCAGTTGTGTGTCCAATGTACCAGTTGTGTGTCCAATGTACCAGTTGTGTATCTCAATGTACCAGTTGTGTGTCTCACTGTACCAGTTGTGTGTCCAATGTACCAGTTGTATGTCTCACTGTACCAGTTGTGTGTCTCAATGTACCAGTTGTGTGTCTCAATGTACCAGTTGTGTGTCTCACTGTACCAGTTGTGTGTCCAATGTACCAGTTGTGTGTCTCAATGTACCAGTTGTATGTTTCACTGTACCAGTTGTATGTCTCACTGTACCAGTTGTGTGTCTCAATGTACCAGTTGTGTGTCTCAATGTACCAGTTGTGTGTCTCACTGTACCAGTTGTGTGTCCAATGTACCAGTTGTGTGTCTCACTGTACCAGTTGTGTGTCCCAATGTACCAGTTGTGTGTCCAATGTACCAGTTGTATGTCTCACTGTACCAGTTGTATGTCTCACTGTACCAGTTGTGTGTCTCAATGTACCAGTTGTGTGTCTCAATGTACCAGTTGTGTGTCTCAATGTACCAGTTGTGTGTCCAATGTACCAGTTGTGTGTCTCAATGTACCAGTTGTGTGTCCAATGTACCAATTGTGTGTCTCACTGTACCAGTTGTGTGTCTCAATGTACCAGTTGTGTGTCTCAATGTACCAGTTGTGTGTCCAATGTACCAGTTGTGTGTCCAATGTACCAATTGTGTGTCTCACTGTACCAGTTGTGTGTCTCAATGTACCAGTTGTGTGTCTCAATGTACCAGTTGTGTGTCCAATGTACCAGTTGTATGTCTCACTGTACCAGTTGAGTGTCTCACTGTACCAGTTGTATGTCTCACTGTACCAGTTGTATGTCTCACTGTACCAGTTGTGTGTCCAATGTACCAGTTGTGTGTCTCACTGTACCAGTTGTGTGTCCAATGTACCAGTTGTGTGTCACACTGTACCAGTTGTGTGTCTCAATGTACCAGTTGTGTGTCCAATGTACCAGTTGTATGTCTCAATGTACCAGTTGTATGTCTCACTGTACCAGTTGTATGTCTCACTGTACCAGTTGTGTGTCCAATGTACCAGTTGTATGTCTCAATGTACCAGTTGTATGTCTCACTGTACCAGTTGTGTGTCCAATGTACCAGTTGTGTGTCCAATGTACCAGTTGTGTGTCTCACTGTACCAGTTGTGTGTCTCACTGTACCAGTTGTGTGTCCAATGTACCAGTTGTGTGTCTCACTGTACCAGTTGTGTGTCCAATGTACCAGTTGTATGTCTCACTGTACCAGTTGTGTGTCTCAATGTACCAGTTGTGTGTCCAATGTACCAGTTGTGTGTCCAATGTACCAGTTGTGTGTCTCACTGTACCAGTTGTGTGTCTCAATGTACCAGTTGTGTGTCCAATGTACCAGTTGTGTGTCCAATGTACCAGTTGTATGTCTCACTGTACCAGTTGTATGTCTCACTGTACCAGTTGTATGTCTCACTGTACCAGTTGTATGTCTCACTGTACCAGTTGTGTGTCTCAATGTACCAGTTGTGTGTCTCAATGTACCAGTTGTGTGTCTCAATGTACCAGTTGTGTGTCTCAATGTACCAGTTGTGTGTCCAATGTACCAGTTGTGTGTCTCAATGTACCAGTTGTGTGTCCAATGTACCAGTTGTATGTCTCACTGTACCAGTTGTATGTCTCACTGTACCAGTTGTATATAAGTAGTGACAGCAGATGATGTGGTAAATGTGACTCGAGGCAATGGATACAATCATATTTCAGGAGGGATTTGGTGTCTCATATTGTTTGTTAGGACGTGGGGACCTCTGCTGGTCATTTTGGATTATGTTTTTCAAACACGACAGGCCTGCTCAGCAATTTCATGTCAAAATTAAAAAAAACACCAAAACTTGATCTTTATGTAGCTTTTGTAAAGCTTTTAATGATGTATCACTCTCTGTGATAGATCATGTACCTGCTTTATATTCTCTGTCCCTGTATGCTTTTATTCTGACACCATCACTTCCGCATGTTGGCTGAAAAAAAAGCCAGACCACGTGACCTCGGTCACGTGACTTCGTTTTTTGTTTCAGCGTTCAGAACGGAAAAAGGAAACAGCTGATTTTCTATTTTCAATTCTAAACGGGGAAAGGAGAATGGAAAAGGGAAACTGCTGTTTTTCAATATTCAATTGTAAAAGGGAAAAGCACACGGCTGCTCTACCTCTGTTCCCATAGCGTGTTTTTATGTGTTTTTGCGCATACGCAGTCAGTTCCCAAGATGACAACCATTTACGTAAAAAGGCAGCTCTCTACGCTGCCTTTGGACGTAACCGAGCTATGCTAAATGCTATATGTAAGTTCACAGTACATTAGTGAATTCATGACTCTGAGAGAAGCTATGACATCATCATCAGCAAAAGAACTTTGTTTTATTCATGACAACCTAGGACATCATTAACACATTTCTTAACATTGAGCTGTTGCAAAGTTGCATTTATTAACGATATCATTGCAGTCCACACAAATCCAACGTTGCACTAACCAAGCAGCAGCCATGTTGAAAGTCTCAGCTCTGTCTGTCCCTAAACCGCAGGATTCGTTGCTTTCATAGATAGATGTAACATTAGCATTACCTAGCAAAGGCATTAACGTAGCAATAACCTAGCATTAGCCTCGCAATAGCAATGATAATGCAGTAGAACAGGAAAAAAATGTATAACCAGTTAGAAGTCATTTAAATAGTAGTATGTGCAGAGCTGGCTCCCGGATATAGGTACATTTCCTGTTTCAAAATAAAAGTTTCCCAAACATACAGCTGTTGGTTTGGGATTGTGTATCATGGTTTGATCCCACTGTGAGTAAAGCTGGCAGGCAAACAGCATGGGATGGATTCATATGTTAAAAGCATGAACTGTGTCAGTCATTGGTGGATGTCAAAACAGGCATTAAAATCTTTCAAGTGAAGAAATGTAATAATTAAAAAAGAAGACATTAATAGGGATGTAAATGCTGATATATATATATATATATATATATATGCACAAAACCTAGTGCTCACGGCTCGTCACTGAAACTAGTGACGTGCCGTGAGCACTAGGTTTGGGTAGGCAGGGCGTTGCAAATCGAGACCACCAATAATAATTCCATATGTTTCTGCTGGCAAGTGTTAATTCAATTCAATTCAACTTTATTTGTATAAAGCAATTTACAACAGTCATCTCAATGCGCTTATCAAAATATAAAATGCATAATAAGAAAGAAAAAACCCAACAAAATCCCCATGAACAAGCATTTAGCCATCTAACAAAACATGAGCAATTATTTAATATAGCCTCCATACTCTCCCAACAAGATATATCTCATGACACGACAGCGCATCGTTGTTTGTGTTGGAAACACAGAAACACAGAGAAAATGACAACAACTCAGAAAAGCCTCAGTGAGGAGCATTCACAAAGTCAATCCTTCCTTTCACTGTGAAAAATACCAACAATGTTCTGACCTTACCTTTGCTGAAGCTCTGGTAACTCAGGTGTTGGTCTCTCATCTTTTAAAAGCTGTCGTTTTTCCTCAAAACAAAGTTTCTCTATCGCCTAGCGCTGTCATCCTGCCTGTAGTGTTATCCCTCCCACTAGCTAGAGAATGTAGCAGCAGCGGCCACATGAAATTAGTTCACTAATGTACTGTGAACTTACATATAGCATTTAGCATAGCTTGGTTACGTCCAAAGGCAGCGTAGAGAGCTGCCTTTTTACGTCAATGGTTGTCATCTTGGGAACTGACTGCGTATGCACAAAAACGCATAAAAACACGCTATGGGAACAGAGGTAGAGCAGCCGTGTGCTTTTGGGAGGGGGCGTGCGAGACTGTACAGCCGTACCATGAAATAGCGCCGTTTAGTCATTTGGGCTATGAAATGCACAAAATGCTGACACTGTCAAACTTTGTACCCATAGCTGAAAACAAACCACATATTCAGACTCAGAAATAAAACGCGTCCGCTGGTGTCACATTTTCCATGAAATAAGCACTTTTTATACACTGCGATTTTGTTTTTGGCCTCTAGCGGACTCTACCTATGAGGGATGCACATATTCAGACCTTTCTGCTAATATTTATTACGTGTGGCCCGATCCGAGCATTTCTGGAGTTTTCCTAAGTGTTTCGGTCTTTCACACTGCTCTCTCCCATAGGGTTAGGGTTAATACATGGAGGCGGTGCCTCTAACTGACACGCCCCCAGGGTTAGAGAGCAGAGGGAAGTGCTTGTTTTAACATGATTTTGAGACTTAATTTTATATACTTAAATGATTTGTTTCATCTTTCAGATTTGGCTCAGTGGTCAATGACACATGTTTCTGTGGTGTGACAAACTCATAACACAAATGTATTTGTGCTTTACACGGACTTTAAGCTGGGGGAGCTTTCAGGCACTGCAGGATTTGAATCCATGATGACATGTTACTAATACTAACATTTGTTATTGTGGTCCCAGCAGCTCTTTGGTCTTGCCCGTGTTGGAGTCATTGAGTGTGTGGACAGGTGTCTTTTATACAGGTACCAGTTCAAACTGGTACAGTTAATATGGGTAATGAACGGGGAATAGTAGGGCTTCTTAAAGAAAAACTAACAGGTCTTTGAGAGCCAGAATTCTTGCTGGTGATCAAATACTTAATGTATGCAATAAAATGCATTCTTTTTTTGTTAAATCATACAATGTGTTTTTGTGAAAAGCTCTTTAATTCTAGTGTGAACGACCACTGAAGCAAAAAGAAAGGACTGACTGTGTTGTCTACAGAGATAAACATTCAATGTCTGAGGACATTTGGCTGGACCCAAACAAACACTTAGTGGTCACATGGTTTCTATCTGTGGATGGTGCTTACTTATGATATTACTGATAGAACAAATGTGTTGCTTTCTCAATATTTATGCCTTATATCTTTGATGCAATAATCTTTTCATAAAAATGTATTTCTTTTTCAATGTGGACAAGAAAGAAATGTATTTTAATCTCTTGAATGAAATAAATCAATAAACCTCAATGAGAGACCCTTCCATTCTCTTTTAACACATAAGAGGGAACAAAGCAGCAACGTATTTTATGGAGAGATAAGTTAAGACATTTATGAAATGAGGTATTTGTAAAATAGAAATCTTAATTGTAAAGGGATAGAGAATAATGACAAACACAATGTATTATGAAAACCACAGCTATTCTAACATACAGTACATGTTTTTGGGCTATGTGAAGAAGCCAGAGTACTAATAGAGAAATACCGCACAGGCATGATGAGAACATGCAAACTCTACACAGAGGGGTGTCAACCCCATGCAGGTCTGGCTGTAAAGGAAAAGAGCCTCCTTATTTTATTGTTAATGACATAGAGATGGCCAGTGTATCGTGATTCAACATATATTGAGTTTTGGCGATATATGTTCATGCAATACATTTTTATTGCACTTTAATGAGATGGAGCGTTTGTGTACATGAAGTGTACAAGTGTATGTAAAGTTAAAGGAGTGAACAAGGGTTCATTAGCATGTTAGCTCTCTGAAAAGCTTCAAATGTTTCTAAACAGCTTCTGTAACATCTCACAGCTTCTCCATCAGCTGCTCTGCATTTCATTATGAGGTGCATTCACTTTCCCCAGGAGAGTGTGGGAAAATAGAGTCTCTATAGGAAACGCTAACATATGATCCCTGATATCCAGGTTAGAAGAGTGCTTAGATTGATCAGAAAGAGTTTAACTAGTTTGATCTAAAACACTTCTTTATCAAAGTCTCCTCTTTACAGTAGAATATATTCAACCATTAGCAGGAGGCAGAAAATCCCAGGTTGAGTGAAGGCAGCACAGGTGCAGGTGGTTAATTGTTCACCCTCTCCTCTCTGTGTGACCTGACTCACTTTGACTTTCACACGTCATTGAACACTAACTAAACCAGATACACAGACTCATTGTGACCCTGTATTGACTGTGTTTGGGGCCAATCAGCATCACTTCTAGATTGTGGATATCCATCAGATGGTACTATTGATATGTTCAACAGTGATAAACAGTGAATGAAAGCTGCTTCAACTGTTTACTGTTATTAATAATTAAACTTCACTTCCCTTATTAAGAGATTTTATGAACTCACCTGTTCACTGGTGTTGTGGATTATCCTGCAGCTGCTCCCAGGGTTTTCTCCAGTGCTGTTGAGCGTAGGGGACCCCAATGTTGTAGTGATGGAGCCCCCTACGCTCCGTTTTCAGCAATGTTGGGAGATTTTCTGTTGTTTTTTTCATTTTTTAATCAATACTATCGTAATAATTGTTGCACACTTGGACACAAAGGGACTTCCAGATGTTCACGGGTTTTTTAATCTGAATAATCCAGAAAGACATACATCAGCCTCACCATCTATTTAATACAGGCGATCTGGACGGATGCTCCAGTCTTTACCTGAGGACCCCTGCAGCCCTTTAGCTGCCCCTGATGCTGCCTGTGTGTATGTAATAACTGTCCATGTATATAAGCTCTGAGGAGAGCAGACAGTCTGTTCTCCTCAGAGCTTACAGACTGGAGAACACCACCATGTAGTAGTTTTCATTAAAATCCTACATGTCCCATGATTCTTAGCTCTTCTCTGTAGTCCTTGTTCTCCTGGGACGTGTTTTAAAGGTGTTTCTACTGTCGTAGCTGGTCTGTCAGTCTCTCCTCTCATGATGAAGACCAGGGGTGGAGCAGCCATTTATAAAGTTTATTAAATTAATTTACTAAAACCATGATAAAGCTGTTAATAAGTCACTGATTCTCAACATGTGGCTCTTTATGTCTTCATTTTAATTATTATTTCCCCAGAAAACCTTAAAAAGGGAAACTTTTTTTTTTTTTATCCTTTTCTTTGGCTGTTTTACAACTTTCTTTGTCCCATTTTTGTCCCTTTTCCAAAAAAAAAAAAATTAACACTTTTTCTTGTATTTTCAGATTTTAGCTCCTTTTGCCAAAAAATATCGCTTTGTCCTATTTTTGCTCCATTTTTCTAAGTTCTTTTTGAAACTTTTATTCAATTTTTGTCTATTCTTTAACCATTGTTAACCACTTTTCATCCAAATAATCAACCTTTGGCCCAATAAATAACACTTGTTTCCTTTTTTCCTACATTTTGCCTCTTTTTGTTCCACATACCTGTTTCCTCTTTTTTGTCATTTTTTTGCCACTCTTGACTGTTTTTGGTCCATTTTAGACACTTTTCACAATTTTCTTGGCACATTTTTGCCACTTTTTGTTATTCATTTTTCATCACTTTACTCATCAACTCTTTGTTTACCTTAGTCAAATGGCTGGCTGTGATTGGCTGATCACCATTCAATGAATCTAACTGGATCAATACGTTCTCAACAATCAATTCCTCTGTAAAAAGTGAGGGAGATGATTTTTAGTTTTAATTAAAGTGTGGATGATGTAAAAAAGACAATTATTCTGAAATGTGTCGGTTTCTGAACCATTTTATTGTTGATGTAACAAAGATCTTAGAACTCTCACATTAACAAATACAGTAAATGACTTTGATCACAGTGCTTTCCTTTTGTTGTCATAGTGGAATAGTTTTTGTAACGTTACACAACAGACGGATTCACTCAGAAAACAATATACAGGTATATATATATATATTATATATATATATATATATATATATATATATATATATATTATATATATTATTAACAATATACAGATATATATATATATATATATATATATATATATATATATATATATTTATTACTAACACACAACTACAGAGATTACACTGAACTAGAAAAAAAACAAAAATAATAATTTCCTGAAGATCATGTGACGATGAAACACACGCTGAACTCTGCATGAAGGAATGATTTTTTAACAGAAATAAAACATTATTTTTTACAGAAATAAGTGAAATATCTTTTAAAATGTTTGTTTAAACAGGTTAAAATATATATTGTTCAGTGCATGTTTAATAGTTTTTTTCTTACTTTATTAATATAATTTAAGTGAAGGCACAACACGTTTTTTTAATGAAAAAAAACTTTATTCACATTGTTCCATTATTACAAGGTTTCAAACAGTTTTAAATTAAACTTTAGCCTTGAGGTGTGGAAATATATTCAAATGTGAATGACTATAAATAGTAATAATAATAATAATAATAATAATAATAATAATAATAATAATAATAATAATAATAATAATAATAATAATGGTAAAAAGTAAATAATTCAGGGTTTTAAAAAGTGAAAACCTAATTCAACATCTCTTCCTTTAAAAAAAAAAAAAAAAAAAACGTCACTTCCGGTACATTCTTTGCGTGCTAGCACCATAGCAACAGCATAAAGCATGATTAATGTTGCCAAAACAAACAAACTATGGATCCTATAGATAAACTAAATAGATACTATAGAAGTTAAGGATACGTTTTTCATTAGTAATGTCATCAAAACAAAGCTCTCTTAATATTGCTGTTTACAAAGGGTTGACAGGTGGTCATGTGACCTGACATGACGTGTAGGAACAAATTCAAATGTGAAGGAATATAAATAAAAATATTGATAATGAAAAAACAAAGCAAGAAAATAAATGCTTTTGGTTTGGCGTTTTTTGGCGTATATAAACCAGAATGTACCGGAAAAAATACAGATGGTTTAGATAAACCGAATGGATATTATGAAAGTCAAGGGTACATTTCTCACTAGAAATGTCATTAAAACTATTCTAAAGCTACAGTCTATCTTGAAATAAAGCAATTTGCCACTAAAATATAGAGATTTCTGCCGTTGTTTTTGATGAGTCAGCAGTGACGTGACCTGACTTCAGCCCGTTGATATTTGTGCAGTTAATGCACGACAATACATCGTGCTGTTATTGCACAAAGACAACACTTTATTCATGCTCTAATAGCATGAAATAATAGATATACTGTTGTGGTGCTAATGCATGAACATCTGTGAGACTGGGTTGATTTAAAGCTGCAGGTTGTTCTGGCTGCACCAGGACACCAGTCGGTCTGTCTCCACCTGTAGGTGGACTCGTCTCCATCAGAGATGAGTCCATGATGGTCGTGTCATCCACAAACTTCAGAATCAGAATCATCTTTATTCGCCAAGTGTATGTTGTACACACGAGGAATTTGACTCGGTCAACTGTGCTCTCTCCAATAGTGAAAACATTCAATAATAAACAATCAACTAGAAAAGATGATAATAAGTATAAACATAAGTATAAATATAAACAGTAGTTAGACTATAATGTGCAAACTCGATAAAATAAAAATAATAAAAATAATAATAATAAAAATAATAATAATAAAAATAATAAAAATAAAAAAAATAATAATAATAATAGTATAAAAAAATAAAAATAAAAAATAAAAATACAAAAAATAAAAATAAAAAAATAAGATAAAAAGAAGGAAAATAATAGAAAAGAAAGATAATAATAAAATATAATAATAATAAAAGGAAAATAGTGCAGTAGAGCATTGATAAGTAGTGCAGGAGAACATTTAAATTAAAGGTATGTACATGAACATTCTCAGTGTCAGGTTGATCCAGGGTTGTTATGTTTGGTTCCAGGGTTTTTTCACAGAAACAGGTCTGACACTATGACTGTTTAGAGTTGATCACAGTGACAGCCTGGGGGAAGAAACTGTTTTTATGGCGGGTAGTTTTGGCGTACAGTGATCTGTAGCATCTGCCAGAGGGGAGGAGTTTAAACAGATTGTGTGCAGGGTGTGAGGGGTCTGCAGTGATGCTACCTGCCCGTTTTCTGACCCTGGACAGGTATAAGTCTTGGATGGAGGGCAGATCAACACCAATGATCTTTTCTGCAGTCCTGATTATCCTTTGTAGTCTGTGTCTGTCTAGTTTGGTTGTAGATCCAAACCAGACAGTGATGGAGGTGCACAGAACAGACTGAATGATGGAGGTGTAGAACATGGTCAGCAGCTCCTGGGGCAGGTTGAACTTCCTCAGCTGATGCAGGAAGTACATCCTCTGCTGTCCCTTTTTCCTGGTTGAGTCTATGTGGGAGGTCCACTTCAGGTCCTGTGAGATTGTGGATCCCAAGAACCTGAAGGAGTCCACGGTAGCCAATTCCCTATTTAAAATGGTAAGGGGGGGAGTGGGGGGGGATTTCTCCTGAAGTCCACTGTCATCTCCACGGTCTTCAATGGGTTCAGTTCCAGATGGTTCTGACTGCACCAGAGAGCCAGCTGTTCCACCTCCCGTCTGAAGGCAGACTCGTCCCCGTCCCTGATGAGACCGATGATGGTGGTGTCATCTGCAAACTTCAGGAGTTTCACAGAGGGGTCCCCTGAGGTGCAGTCATTGGTGTAGAGGGAGAATAGCAGTGGGGAGAGAACACACCCCTGAGGGGCGCCAGTGCTGAGTGACCGGGTGCCAGATGTGATGCTTCCCAGCCTTACTTGCTGCTTCCTGTCAGTCAGGAAGTTGGTGATCCACTGACAGGTGGAGGCCGGCACTGTGAGCTGTGAGTTTGACCACCTGGTGAGAGGAGGAGCAGATGTTGGTGAACAGGGAGAAGATCAGAGGAGAAAGACCACAGCCCTGAGGAGATCCAGTGCTGATGGTCCAGGAAGCAGAGATGGTTTTTCCCAGCTTCACGTGCTGCTTCCTGTCAGACAGGAAGTCTGTGATCCACCTGCAGGTGGAGTAGTTATGATCATAAACAGACTATTTATTATTAGTGTAGGTTTTGTTTCAGATTTATTTGAATAAAAAGTTATTTCCTCCATGTTGAGCTACTTTTTTCCTCCACCTGGTTTTACTGGATCCCAAGCTGATGATATTTGAACCAAAAACATCTGGACCAAACATGTAAATTTCAACTCACAGCATCTGAAAAGTAATCATTGGTTACACATATTTAAATATACATTTCCATACAATACATCTGAACCAAATATTTACAGTATCTGAATCAAAGGGAAAATCAGATCCTTGTGATCAGGTGCAAATGAGGAAAATCATCAAAGAAAGAAGGATATTTTGTGTTGTCATGGTAACTGGCTTATTTCAGTTATATTTTATCAGAGAACAAAAGTTTGAAATGTTTCCCTATCCTGACTCTCACAATGTGACGTCCAACTGCAGTGAAGGACCAGAGGAAAGTGGACATTGTGGGGACATGATAGCAGACATTACAGTCTGGACGACCTTCAGCGCTCTCTTCTCTGTGGTTGGATGTCCTGCTTGTGCTGCTGTTCTCTGGGAGTTGTTCAAAAGACACAAAAGAGGAAACTATGTCACCCCCAATGATGTCTTCATGATCAACATCACCATCATGGACCTGCTCTTCTTGTTGTTCATCCCTCTTGGGTTGTTTAACTTCCTTTTCTGGCTTTTCCAGCCTGTCCAGATGTGGAGTGACTTTCTGTATGATTTAAACCTGACTGGACGACCTCTCCTCACGGCCTGCATGTGTTTTGACTCCTACCTGGCAGTGGTCCACCCAGTCTTTTATCACACCCACAGGAGTCCAACTGTTGGCATCCTCGTGGCTGCTGCATTGTGGGCCATCACTTTAGCTAAAGGAACCATTTCCACAGTCATAGATGAGCTGAGCCACAGTCCCTGGGCCATGTTTATGTATGTCATAGCTCTCCCTGTCATCATCATCTGTAACTCCTCAGTACTGTGGACGCTGAGGAAGTCTGACAGTGGAAGGACGGGTCTCCACCCAATGAAGAAGAAGGCTCTGTAGATCATCACCAACAACATGATAGTGACCGTCATTGTTTACCTTCCTCCTGTGATGGTTTACATCGTTGGCAACATGAGAGGTTTCTGCTAAAGTAGGGGTTCACATCTGGTCTCACCCTGGGACCCACATTTTACCATGGTCATTCAATTGTGACCCAATTTTTTTTTTTTAGAATTCAACCACAAATTAATTTTTTCTCAATTATCTGTTGAAAACACTCATATATAATCTTTTTTAAAACATAAATCTCTATATTTTCCTGTGTAACATGCGTTTCACAGCATGAAATGCAAAATAAAATGTCTTTCAAAATAAAAGACAAGTCCAACATGAGAAATATTAAGCATTCATTTATTTTTGACCATCTGTCCATGACCCACCCAGCATAGGTCTGCAACCCACTTTTGGGTCCCGACCCACCAGTTGAGAATCATTGTGCTAATGAATCTAACAGGAGATCAGACCTGTTCATAGAATATATGCTTTCTATTAGGGATGGGCTATATTATCAATTGTTATAATGGTTTTTCCACAGATATTGAAAAATTACTGTATGTGCTGTTGTTTGACAACATAATAAAAATGAAAATGAAAAATATATAAATAATATTAATTTTTCAAAACATAAAATAAATAAATAAACAAATAATTGAATAATTAATAAGAAATATTCAAAACAAACATGACTTTTTCCATTACTAAAGAAATTGGAAATTTAGTGTTGGACAATATCGGATATCAGTAAAAAGCTAATATTGAACTTTCTATAGAGTAGCACATTTTATAATAAATACAATGTTATTTAACAGAACAATCCACTCCTGTCCTCATATGTGTCCTTTAGCCATAACATAACATTATTGTCAGAATGGCCTCATGGGTAGCCTTAAAAAGTAGTCCAAGGTTCCAAAAATGCAGTCAAGTGTATTTATTTACAGTGAAAAAAAGTGCATCAGTATTTCTGTTTTCACAACATTTCATATGAAAAGTGTGTGTTCACATTGTTATGTCTAAGGTGGGCCCATAATAGAAATATAAGGTTTCATTAGCCAGGACAGAAATGAAGCTGTTAATAGGGGTTGGTCAGTGACAATTCATATAAGCAAATAGTACGGTATAGTGGCTTCTTTGATGGAAATATTTGTATTGATTGATCATTTATTTTTTCCTTCAAAAGTCAGTTTTAGTCAAGTTATTGACATTTTCTTAGAAGTATTAATTTTAGATCAAAGCTCCACAAATGGCATTACACAGTGAAGGATCTGATAAAAGCACTTTGGTGTTTGGTTTGCTCACAGGTTCCAGTCAGTTTTGATTTCTGGTTATTGTTCACTGGTATTAAATGTTGTAAGAATTGTGTTACAATAAATATCATTTTAGACAATGTTGATATTTTTGTTTTATTTCCACATTAATAAACACATTTGGATAATGTTCTTAAACAACTGATTATTTTCATTTTTCTTTATTGTACATTATGTTAACTGTCATCAATGCCTTTAATTGTAAAACAATATATTTTCCCTTTGGTCTGTATTTCCATCATAAGTTTAGTCTTAAATTGTCTTAAGGTGGTATTAAGAAGTCATAAATATATATTCTTATATTCTTACCTGTAGTCACCCTGTATTTATCATCATCATGCTTGTAACCTATGTGAATAGATGCTTGTAAAATAAAAATGTACACTGTTTTTTTTTACATTTAAACTTTTATTAAACCTCAATTTCAGATGCACTCCTGGAAAACAAACATATTCATATTAATAATTCATATTTTTGAATATTAATTCTCATTTGTTCCTCTACAAAATGCATCTTGTAACTGTAGAGGATGATGACATCATTTGTCACACATACATAGCAGAGAACAGACAGTGACAGTGAGGAGGTCATAAACTGATTAATATTTTCACCCTCATGGACCACATGGTCAGAATGCTCTGCCAGATGTGCTCCAGTGTTTAAGTCGTGTCGTTACTACAGTTCTTCAATCACTTTCTAGCATAGATGGCCACAGACAGAGCGATGCCACCAATGGCTACTGCAGTGGCACCAAGCAGCCACTTCCAGCTCAAACCCCATGCTGACTTGGCCTGATGTTTGTGGGTGCTGGACGGGTTCTCCAACATCTTCTCATCCATGGCCTGATGTTTGTGGGTGCTGGACGGGTTCTCCAACATCTTCTCATCCATGGCCTGATGTTTGTGGGTGCTGGACGGGTTCTCCAACATCTTCTCATCCATGGCCTGATGTTTGTGGGTGCTGGACGGGTTCTCCAACATCTTCGCATCCATGGCCTGATGTTTGTGGGTGCTGGACGGGTCCTCCAACATCTTCTCATCCATGGCCTGATGTTTGTGGGTGCTGGACGGGTTCTCCAACATCTTCTCATCCATGGCCTGATGTTTGTGGGTGCTGGACGGGTTCTCCAACATCTTTTCATCCATGGCCTGATGTTTGTGGGTGCTGGACGGGTTCTCCAACATCTTGTCATCCATGGCCTGATGTTTGTGGGGGCTGGACAGGTTCTCCAACATCTTCTCACCAATGGCCTGGTGTTTGTGGGTGCTGGACGGGTTCTCCAACATCTTCTCATCCATGGCCTGGTGTTTGTGGGTGCTGGACGGGTTCTCCAACATCTTCTCATCCATGGCCTGGTGTTTGTGGGTGCTGGACGGGTTCTCCAACATCTTCTCATCCATGGCCTGGTGTTTGTGGGTGCTGGACGGGTTCTCCAACATCTTCTCATCCATGGCCTGGTGTTTGTGGGTGCTGGATGGGTTCTCCAACATCTTCTCATCCATGGCCTGATGTTTGTGGGTGCTGGACGGGTTCTCCAACATCTTCTCATCGTCCTCACTGTCCTCACTGGTGGCCAGATCAATCTTCTCAGTGGGGGGCAGCAGCTTCAGGCCTGGAGCATCAATAACTCCCAGGAGCGTAATTTCAAACTCAACCTTTGACAGAACCTTGAAGAGCGCCTTCTCTCCCATTCCCACGAATCGAACCACTTCATCCACTACCCGGAACACTTCCCCGTTACCCACAGTGAACAACAACTCCGGGTCCTCGTTGACCACCGTCCCATCCAACAGACGTGTTATTAGATGAATCTTCACAATCTGTCCAAAATGTGGCCTACTGTCTATTCCTCTTCCAGCCTGCAGCACCTTTTTCATGATCTCACCATTTCCAATGACATCGTACCACCAATCAATTTTTCTCCTCGTGGACTGAACCATGACAATCTTATTCCCACTCTTCACGACTGATGCACTGTCACTGCTTTGGTAAACAACCTGAAACACAAGGAAACATATTATAAGTAGATTACCATTATTAGCTGGCAGCTTCTGAGCAGGGTTGGTGTCAGTAATAATTGTAATCATGTAATTGATAATTAATTACAAAGATGGTGTAGTTGTAATTGTAATTGTAATTTTAAAAACCTGTTGCTGTCATAATCTCATTAAATTCTAGTTGAGTTTAGATAATTTACTTTGTAATTGTAATTGCCTTTAAAATTCTATAAAAAAGTCAATTATTTAATGCAAAACTGGTGAACATGTTCTACACATATGTAGTTAAAATAATATTAAAATGTTTATATCAAGCTTTCCCACATTTTACCATTTTAAAAGTGTATTTTACAGCTGACTTAAGACCCGTTATCATATGAGATGCTAACAGAAAGCTAACACAAGAGAAAGGTTAACTTTTATTAGGTTATCTATTTCAGGTTCAGTATTTCTGAATAATTGTAAAGTAAATGATAACGTACTGTAAGTGTAATTGAATTTTTGAAGCAAAAAAATAATAATTGTAATTCAATTGTAATTGGAAAAAATGCTGGTCACTGTAATCATAATGTACTTGTTAGATTGTCCTCTGTGCCAAAAGATGGTATGAGATTTACCGTTTAAGAGCAGCTTAGGGAAGGATGTTAATTCTGGGACGTATCAGTCTTTCTTTGAATCAGGGGCTGTTCCAGCTGTTTCCTATTCTCTCCTATCTGCAGCTTTGGGCTTTCATACTATGTCTGTGTGTTTGGAGTTCTACGTTTTAATTTCTTCCTTTGAAGTTCTGCTCTGTGATGTCATCTTCTGAAATTCTGCTCTTTGAGGTCTTCCTTTGATGTTCTCTGATGTAGAGTTCTTCCCCGGCATATATCAACGGTTGTTCTAAACTCCTCAGTAGTCACGGTTACATGGTGTTTTTTTTAATTCAAAATGAGTTATTCTGCATTAAATCATTCTGCTTCATGTTTACATGGTAATAGTAATTCCAGAACTGAGGTTTACATGGAAAACCGGTTCATTCAGCTTTATTTAATTCCACTTTAGGTCTGGGGGTTGGGAAGGCTGTGATTGGACAGGGGGCGAACATGACGTATCACGTCTATTGGGAAAAACACACAACCAACATGTTATTGTCGGCTGTAACACAGAAGACCACACATGAGAAGTGTTTTCACCTTTATTTTGATTGTTGTATTGAAGCAACAGCTCAACAGTAACACACTTTGGTCCACGGAGCAGAAGAGATAGAAATTAATCACCAGTAAATAAAGTCCAGTAAAACTCTGTAAAACAAAAACCAGGAATAAATAGTTGCTTCCTGGTAAAGATAGTAGCTCTAAAAATGGTTACAATGATAAACTTGGTGATATTACAGCCTGTGCAGCAGTATGGGGGGGACGCATGTCTGGGTCTTAGTATCACCAATCTGATGAAACCTGTTCCGTTTGCTGATCTCCATGTGTGTGATAAGTCCATGTGTCCGTGTTAATGTCAGCATGTTTATGCCTCCGTCCATTCCCTTTTTTCATTATATTCATGGCTAAAAACGCTCTTATTAAATAGTGTCAGTGTCATACCACAGAGAGAAGCTGTGACTGAGAACATCCTCTACATCAGAGGTCTCATTCTCGTGGCCGTAGAACAATGTGAAAATGTAATGTTAGTGAAGCCGTGTGTTTTATACTGTAATGTAATGACGTGACTCGAGCCGTTATCAAAGATTTTGAGCCTTTAATGGAAGTCCTTAAAACATCATGTACCCCTCATTCTCTGCTGACGCCCACCCTTCCCCAGCCTCCCAGCCAATCAACACGCAGAACACATGTAAACAAAGACAGAGAAAGCTGCACGTGACGATGCTTCAAATGCCATGGGAAACCACAACACCTGTTAAACATTGAATAAACTACACGTGGAACATAACTCAGTAACATAGGACCTAGTCTGTTACAATATGAATGGCACTTTACAGCATTGTGCATTGACAATGTCACCAAGGGAAGCACACCACCGATAGAGCCCCCCACCCAGCCAACTCGCACACGCCGTCTCGCTTCAGAGGCTGGGGGCCCATAGGGGACCTACTCACCTCAGTTATCGTCAACGAAACATCGGTGTTGGCTGGAACGTACAGCTGATTCCATGGGGTTATTATAGAAAATAAAAGCCCATGGTTTGTATCGGCTATAATCGGCTAATGTCCCACTGTACTGACGGACAGTAAACGCCCCACTGGCGATTGCTTTTTTTCCGCTCTCTATCTCGGTACTATCTACCATCTACAAATGTCATGATGTTCATGTCATCACAAAATACATGAACATTGAGTACAAAAAAAAAAGAGTGGTTCATTATCCACCTTGTTGTCGTCGGAAGAAAAAGCGGAAATGACGTTCTCGATGCGTCTGGTTGGCTAAACACGTGACTGTAACTGTATTGCTGGGAGAGCGACAGCAATTAGCTGTTGGATTTTCTGCAGATACACTTTTTAAGTTTTTGGTTGAAATGTCATGACAGAAATTAAGATCTTAATTTAATGAAATAACCAAAGAATGACGGGCAGTGTTGACCCTAACCTCTCTGGTGCCCTAGGACAGATTTTCTTTTGGCCCTCTTATATTTTTATTACCACGTATTTGACATTTACATTATTGTTATATTATTATTATCAGAATCATTTCTAACACTTACATAGTGGTCTTCACCATATCCACAAAGATGCTTTACATAAGGAGAAAACATGAGCAAAATTACTTTTTTGACATTTTATTTACTTGTGATAAAAGAGTTTCACATACACATATAAAAGAACACAAACAAGTAAATAAAAGCTAATTTAAATATCTTAGTAATTAATATTATTATAATAAAGCATTGCACAAAAACAAGATACAGATTAAAGATAGATAGATAGTGGTGGGTTGGCTCATCAAATATTATTTTTTATTTAAATACTTGTGACTACAATGTTTTACTATATTTCATTATGTAAAAAGATGCAAAACTTCCAGATTTAACATAAAATTACTAAAATTTCAGTAATGAACACACATTAATTTAAACAATTACAGTTCACACAGGTATTGCACAAAGAAACTATTTATTAAAATAGTGTTATTTTCTGGTGGTGATTTATAAACAGCTTTAACCAACACAAGCTAAAAAAACCCCTCATTCATTATATGGAAGAGATTTGTCTCAAAAATATTCACTAATACATATGGAGCCCTGGAGGTGACATGGATGAAAAAAATAAGATCTCTCACTGTGACTTAATGATCTCGTAGTGTAACTTACTTATTATCTCACACTGTGAGTTACAGAGACTGGTTCTGGGTCAGAGTTTATCACAATGACATCATCCACAGTGCTGGATATTCATCTGTTTATTGATTTTTACTTTGAAAGTGAGTTAAAATATAAAGATATTAAGGATTTGCAGTCGGCACAACTTTAACATGAGTGACGGACAGGTAAAGATGATACTTTAGTTCTAGAGGACACAGTCGTCATAAAGCATAGCTTAGAGTCCTGGTTGAATTCATTAACAACAACTACAATACTACGGTAACTTCATGGATACCTGTGGATAATAATAATATTAATGCATTAGATTTTATTTGATGCTTTTCATAGATGAATTCATGTTGGGTGTGGGATACATATGTATGTGTATATACGTATATATGCATATGTGTGTATCCATAAAATGAAGAGTCCGTCCTTAAGACTGCTCTACTGTAAAGTGTCTTGAGATACCATTGGTTATGATTTGGCGCTATACAAATAAAGATTGATTGATTGATTGATTGATAGACACTCAAAGCTCTTTACATTGATGTGCATCATTCTTTCACTCCACACACAGTGGTGGTAAGCTACTATTGTAGCCACAGCTGCCCTGGGGCAGACTGACAGAAGTGAGGCTACCATAGTGAACCATCGGTCCCTCTGACCACCACCAACACTCACTCACACACTACATTCATACGATGGATGTACATGGACTTGAAAATGGTTGTATTAGAGTTTTTCAGCGTTTCCTCGTCCCTACAGATGCAGACAATAGCCTTGATAGTTACTGACCCTCAAAGTAACACCACCAGTAATGTTACATACAGCACTAAGATAAGACTGTACAGTGAATAGTGAATGTGATCATGTCCCTCTGTCACACATTGATCCCACCCACCCACCCAACAACCACAGCATGGAAGGTCCAGTTGACAGAATGTTATATATGTCACTCACATGTACTACCCAAAACAATGTTTGACATACATAAAGATATTACATTAAAAAAGAAGAAAAACACTCATTTCCTTAATACTCTGTGTGTTATTTTCTCTAATGAAGCACGTTATTCATACATACTGTATATCTGTGTAGAGTCAAATGTGCTGATCAGTCAATTCAACAATGTTGGCCCCAAATGAAGTGAAGCAAAGCAGATGAGAAAGTGTTTTATTTCTATTAACAACAGGCTGAGAGGAAACTTTGGTCCATGTGTAACACAGCAGTGATGGTTACAGCATTCATCCTCTGCTTCAGTGGATCAATCACATCTGAAATGAAAAAACTACAAAGACACACATTTATTTTATTTTATTTCTAGAATCATCTTTTGATAATGTTTGTTGTTGTGAGGATTAGGACACAATGTGACAAGATGTGTCAGCTCAGATATTTTTATAATGTGTTTTATTTTATGTAGATTAAATTTGTGAAAGTGAAAGCATAGAATACAGTTATTTAAGTTTGTTTTGTGTGTGGTGTTATGATTTGAAAAATAATGATTAAAACATTTTAAAAATACATTTTAATCAGTTTTTTGTTTTTTTTTTAAATCATAAATTATTATGACCCCAAGGTTAAAAAACACTGCATTACATTATAGTGTACAGGAGTAGGGGTACATGGCCTCAGGTTAAATGTTTGAAGGGGTTCGGACTGTGAAAAGTTTAGGAACCACTGCATTAGAACAATTGTTTACAGGAATTTAGTGAACAAATTAAGGAAAACAGATTTTTTTTAAATTTTTTTTTACTGAACAATTCTCCATCATATTATATCATTGTCTATCAATAAAACAGAAGTTGTACCATTAGTAATTACTCCTCTAATAAATGTGTAAATGTAGAACAGTGTCTTCCTCTTTGTGGAACACAGAGTTGTTGTGTCCTTAAGTCCCTATTCTCCACTATTGGGTGGTGTTTTCACTGGTAATATTACAGTAAATAGAACTAGTGGGGATTACACACTGCTATCAGGGTAGCTGATACCTCACTGTCACATTATTTATCTTTTTTTATTTTTTACTACTGTAATGTGTCTGTATCTAATCCTTATTTTTAACAGCCTTTTACTTCATTATGTACTTTTAAAACATTTTCTTTCTTTCTTTTTGATGAACATTTATCCTTTTTATTTGTAATATTTATTGTAACATAAGTAATTTCCCCCTGAGATAAATAAAGGACTTCTGATTCTGATTCTGGTTAATATTATTACCTGTGACGATGTTATTTGAGATATTTACTATTCCTGTTATAACTAGTCAGAATTAAATTTTAGACTTTTTACTTCTATGTTAAAATTTCTGGAAGACTATTTTATTCTAACATTTAATATGTCAGATATATATGGAATGCAGTTGCTAAAAATGAATAAATTAGGGCAAAACTATATTACATTGGGTGTTACACTGAGCCAAACAGTGGTGCTTATGTTAAAATAACTAGTTATTTATTATAATAAAGACAATAATATTAAGGCGTACATTAGTGTTTGATACATTTATAATGTCTACTGAATACAGAAAAAGATGATTTACATGGTAAACACTGCTTTCAGTTCATTAAAGATAAGAACAATAGATTTTAAGTGTTTTAAGACAAACTAACATCAACTACTGCACAAAACAAGACATAAACACAAGCTCACTGGGGACATCTACTGGTGAGATTTAGAGATATAACTTTAGTTGGAAGTTGTACAACTATTTAACAGTTGTAGTTAAGATGTGAAAATAGATTCAGGGATTTTTTTTTGCATTGTTTGCACAAGTAAATTATATTTATATACCTGTATATTTTTGATTTTTCATTAAGCGTTACATTTAAGATAAAACAATATAACCTTTATTTGTCCCACAAAGGGGAAATTTACAGTGTTTCAGCAGCAGTAGATAAATAAACAGGGTAATAAACAATAGGAGATATTTACACACACATGGTCCTGTACACAGTACAGTGAGAAAGAGGAAAGATAATGGTGCATGAAGGGACATTACACAATAAAATATGTAATTCTTAAATTGTCAATGTATCATTTATACTTTATGATGGCGGCGCGGGTGCACGCAGCGGCTCCTCTCTCTCCCTGCAAACCTATATCTGTGTGTATTTGTCCGTCTTCGTCGCGTCCACTAACCCCACTAACCCCAAGGCGCACATTCACCCGCGAGGTCCTGCTCGACATCGGCAAAACCACAAATACGGAGGTTAATCCAGTGCTAGCGGAAGAGCTACGGGACTGCGGTCTGCTCCGGAGGCCTGCTCGATCACCGTCCCCCACTTCTGCAACAAGCCCAAAGTGGAAGCGCCACGGTCGGAATACAAGGAAGCAGAAGAGGGGGAAGCGTGGAGGTATCCGGGCTAGGCTAGCGGCTAGCCCTCACCGGCCGGCTATCCCGACCATCACTCTGGCCAACGTACGCTCGCTGGATAATAAACTGGACTATATCCGCTTACTCCGAAAAACTTCCAGGACTGTGAGTGAGTGTTGTGTCTTTGTTTTTGTGGAGACATGGCTTCATGACAGTGTTCCGGACCATGCTATTCAGCTAGCCGGGCTAACATGCTACCGGGCAGACAGAGAGCTTGTCGAGGGTGGAAAAACTCGCGGCGGGGGTCTGTGTGTTTACATCAGTGATGCCTGGTGCCGAGACGCGGTGGTAGTGTGTAAGCACTGCTCACCAGTTGTGGAGTTTATGGTTATTAAATGCCGGCCATTCTACCTGCCGAGGGAATTTAGTGCCATATTGCTGGTAGCAATTTACATCCCTCCTGGCTCCACCAACAACAGGAGTGAGGCTCTGAATGATCTCCACAAACACATCAGTGCGCAGCAGACAGCACACCCTGATGCTTTTCTCATCCTGGCTGGGGACTTCAACCATGCGAACCCCAAGAGTGTGCTTCCACAACTTCATGGCCACATCAAGTTTCCCACTAGAGGTAATAATATTCTGGACAATGTTTACACTGTAAACAAAGGGGCCTACAAAGCCCTCCCCCTCCCCCACCTCGGAGCCTCAGACCACTCCACTGTTATGCTAATGCCAGCATACAGGCCACTGGTTAAAGCCATCAAACCATTTAGGAAGCAGGTACGGGTGTGGCCTGAGGGGTCCACAGAAGCACTCCAGGACTGCTTTTCCACCACTGACTGGAGTATGTTCAAACAAGCAGCCACCAACAATAACATCACCGACCTCCAGGAGTACACAGAGACCGTCACGTCCTACATGGAAAAGTGCATGGACGATGTCACGGTCACCAAGACCTTCACCATTCGGGCCAATCAGAAGCCATGGCTGACAGGTGAAGTCCATAGGCTCCTGAAGGCCAGGAACACTGCCTTCAGAGCTGGGGACGCGGGGGGCCTAAGGACTGCCAGGGCCAACCTGTCACGAGGCATCAGATTGGCCAGGAGGAAATACTCCAGGAGGATCGCAGACCGGTTCACCGACAGCAGAGACACCAGGAACCTGTGGCGGGGGGTCCAGACCATCACGGACTACAAGCCCCCTCCGCAGACCTGTGACAGCTCCACCTCTCTGCTAAACAACCTCAACAACTTCTTTGCTCGTTTTGAGGCAGACAACAGCACCCCAGCACAGAAGACGCCACCTTCTCCTGGCGACCAGGTACTGACGCTTTCCCGGGATAGCGTGAAGCGATCCCTCCAGAGAACAAACGCACGGAAAGCGCCAGGTCCCGACAACATCCCAGGTCGTGTCCTGAGAGACTGTGCAGAGGAGCTCACAGATGTCCTCACCGACATCTTCAACTCGTCACTGAGCCAAGCTGTTGTCCCCACATGCTCCAAAGCCACCACCATCATCCCGGTCCCCAAGAAGCCGACTCCATCCTGCTACAATGACTACCGCCCGGTCGCACTAACCCCCATCCTCATGAAGTGCTTCGAGCGGCTGGTCATGCAGCACATCAAGTCTGCCCTCCCCTCCACCCTGGACCCCTACCAGTTTGCATATCGGCCTAACCGATCGACCGACGACTCCATCTCCACTGCCCTCCACTCAGCCCTCACCCACCTGGAGACCAAGGACGCCCACGTCAGAATGCTGTTCATCGACTTCAGCTCAGCATTCAACACCATCATCCCGCAGCAGCTCATCCACAAACTGGTCAACCTGGGCCTAAGCACCCCCATGTGCAACTGGCTGCTGGACTTCCTGACAGGGAGACCACAGGCAGTTCGGGTCGGCAGTAACACCTCCAGCACCATCATGATGAACACGGGGGCCCCCCAAGGATGTGTGCTGAGCCCCCTCCTCTTCACTCTGCTGACCCATGACTGCGCCCCATCTTCCAGCTCCAACCTCTTCGTTAAGTTCGCGGACGACACGACTGTGGTGGGTCTCATCAACAACAACGATGAGTCAATCTACAGGAGTGAGGTGAGCAGGCTGGCCTTGTGGTGCAAGGACAATAATCTCCATCTGAACGTGGAGAAGACGAAGGAGATCGTTGTGGACTTCAGGAGAACGCACACCCAGCATGCTCCTCTGACCATCGATGGTGCTGCAGTGGAGAGGGTGAGCAGCACCAAGTTCCTGGGTGTGCACATCTCCGAAGACCTGTCCTGGTGCTTCAACTCTGCATCACTGGCCAAAAAAGCTAATCAGCGCCTCTACTTCCTCCGCAAACTGAGGAGAGCAAGAGCCCCATCCTCCATCATGCACACATTCTACAGTGGCACCATTGAGAGCATCATGTCCAGCTGCATCACCGTGTGGTACGGCGCTTGCACCGTGTCCTGCCGTAAGTCTCTGCAGCGCATCGTGAGAACAGCTGAGAAGATCATTGGTGTCTCTCTTCCCCCCCTTCTGGACATTTACAATTCACGTCTCACCCGCAAAGCCACCAGGATTGCAGGTGACCCCACCCACCCGTCCTACAGCCTCTTCAGCCTGCTGCCATCTGGGAGGAGACTGCAGAGTCTCCGTGCTCGAACGAGCAGGCTCAAGAACAGTTTATTCCACCAGGCTGTCAGGAGACTCAACTCCCTCCCTGCTCTCCCTCCCATTCGTCCACTCATCCCCTTTCCCTTTCCTGCCCCTGCCTCCATCCCCCCTCCGCCTCCTTCCACCCTCTGCCCTCAGTTGTCTACCCTCCTTCACCCCTCTGCCCCCTTTTTTTTGTGTGTTTGTTGTGTGTTTTAAGTGCTCTTTTTATGCACTGCAGGTTTGCACTGGGGGTTGGGGGGGATTGCTATTTCATCTGTGCTGTATGTTTAACATGGGGCATATTTGACATTAAAGAACCTTGAATCCTTGAATCCTTGAATCCTATTTATCTAAAGTCTAAGTTTAGTTTTTTATTTCTCAATTTGTGAAGATAAATACAAACATGACAACAGTATAATGTACATTATAGTGAATTATTTTCCTTTTAAAAAAACTGCATTTATTACACTTTGATCGACATAATTCAATAAATATTACTGTTTTTTTTTTTTCTAAAAGTTCTTACATAAGTATCTTCTGTTATTATTTTTATTTGTATTTTTTTTTTACCCTTTTGAAATGTCCAGTTTACAAACCAGAGCAAATAAAGATATTTGATGATAGACTACATTAACTGTCACTTTTAATCTTAAAGTACATATTAATACAAGAGCACATCTCAAACAAATACATAACAATTATAATGTAGTTGATAATGTAAAATTAAAAAAAAACATTTTCCTGATATGTTACAGTGAGAAAAACACAGTTGGAGGATGTGGGAACCTCTCACTTACACAGGTATAATAATCTTATTATTATCCTGCTGTGTCAGTGTGTGTGACGCAGGCTTTGTGTTGGCAGCAGGTTGTGGGTTTGAGTCCAGCTCACAACAAGGAGCATGTCTGGTGACTCTGTTAAAATACACCATAAATATCTATATAGAGGTACAGGTGACACTGTCTATGATATTTCACTATTGCTTTTTGCATCTTTTCCTTTGTGTGAGGGAGTGTAAAAATTGTCCCCTGCCTTTGAGCAGCTAGCGCTCTACCATTTGAGCTAATTCCCCTCTCACTGAGAGGATTGGGAGTTGATGAAGTAGGTGAGTGTAGCTGCTCAACAGAACAAGAGTATTTAGTTACTTTGAAGGAGTAAACCAGGAACGCTGGTCAACACAGTGAAACTGTTCTTCCTGATGGACAAGCTTTTCCTACATGTTGGTGGATTCTGAAGAGAATTCTTCTTCTTCTAATCGTCAAATCATCTTCTTACAGAACATTCTAAGAACTGTTTATAATCTATTAGAAAAACCTTTTGACTGTGTTTTTCTTTCTAAAAGATGTTTGTGTTCTTTGTGGTTATCATGACCTCTGACCTTTGTGATAATCTAAGACTAAAATCACTCTCTCTCTTCCTGTAAATGCATTTTAATTCTTAAAACTTACAGTTGAATGAACTATTCCTCCTGTACAAAGTAAACACAAAAAATAAGCAATAATACAAGAAACAATATTACAATAAACTAAAGATTTGATGCAGATAGCTTCCCTCCAGAAAAAAACCCATTACATATATTACTGCATACACATACTTTTTGTGTTTGAAAGGGAGTGGGTGGAAGTATAACTTATTAGTCCCACCCCTTTTCCTACATTACAGTAGCAAATAATACATTTTTAGCATCCTGTTATCAGACCAATGCTGCTGTTAATAAATGGATTGTTTCATTTTTATGATTTTGATTAAATACACGTTTTAAATTCCCTGATATTTGTACACTTTCAGTGATGATTCAAAGGAAGAAAATCACAGTGTAAAAAAAACAATGAGCAATGGAATCAATGTGTCACATTTATTTATTTAAAACACTGAACAATAAACTTTGGAACAATAAACAGTCTAACATACCAACAGGCAGCAGCAACATAAATCAAACATTAAACTCAAACAAACAAAAGACAACTAAAAACTATTCAACAATAACTTCCTGAACTGTTGGTGTCCATTTTCCAGCTGACAGCAGGTTTAAGTTGGAATCCTGTGCAGCCTGATCTCTGGGTTCTTCAGTCCAACACTGGAACCAGAAGGTGTCGTCACCATCCGTGTGTCGCTGGGATCTGAAGATGATTCCTGCTCCATGTCTCCATCCACACAGAGATGTGAGTGGAGAACAGATGAAGTGCTGAAGGTCTTCCCACACTCATCACATCAGAAAACATTCTTCTCATGAACTCGTTGGTGGTAAGTAAGGTCAGATTTCCACTTGTAAGATTTTCCACATGTGTCACATTTATGAGGTCTTTCTGATGAGTGGCTGATTTGGTGAGATTTTAACTGATGATATGTTGTAAAAACTTTGTCACACTGGTCACAGGGACACACTTCATGTCCAGTGTGAGATCTCAGGTGTTCAGTGAGGTGTTGTTTGTGTTTATATATTTTCCCACAGTGGTGACAGTGATACAACTCTGTTCTGGAGTGAGTCTTCATGTGCTTCATTAAATGTGATTGATGTGTGAAAGCCTCAAAGAAGAGCTTAAAGAAATGATTAAGGACATGAAACAGGAGATGAGACAGGATCTCATGTCCTTAAGACAGGAACTATCTACGAAGATGGAGAACATGACGAATGCCTTGGAGAAATCATTGAAAATACTGGAGAATGATGTCAAGGTACTGAAAGAAGAAAATGTAAAGAATGCAGAAAAGATGAAAACATTGGATGCGAGGGTTGAAGATCTGGAAAGAAAAGAAAGAGAAAAGGATGTCATCATCACGGGCCTAAAGATAAGGCCAAGGAGCTACGCCAGTGCAACAAGACAAACAGAGGATCCGACCAGCGAAGACGAAAAATCGATTGAAGAACAGGTGATTGATTACCTGGACTCGAAAGGCATTGAAGTGAACCCAGACAACATCAACTACTGCCAGCTGCTGCCAAAACGCAAAGACACCAGAGATGTGAAAATTACATTCACCAACGTGAAATATAAAGCTGAAATAATGAGACAAGGCAGAAAACTTGTGGGAACGATGGTGTTTATGAACGAGAACCTGACAAAGCAGAATGCAAGTATCGCATGGAAAGCACGCCAACTGAAGAAAGGAGGAAAAATTGTGAAAAACTGGACCAGAGGCTGCAGGATCTACATCACACCCCCAGGAGGAGAAAATGGAAAACCCGTTCTAGTCCAAAGGATGGAAGACCTGGAAAAATACGAATGAGGTGCCTAAAAGTCAAGAAGACTGATAAAAGTCATGGATATGGACAGAACCACTAAAAATCATCCGCAACATCATCAACATCAACAACGGGAGATTAATCAAGTAGACGAAGTGGACCCAAACAACTTTTCACATTGGAAACAATACACGAACTGCCATTACTACACAGAGAATGACTTCAAAGTGGAAAATAAGAAGGAAAAAGGTCTGTCACTTGTTCACTGTAATTGTCGCAGTATGTATGCAAATTTTGAAGACATTAAGGATTACATCTCTACTTTGTATAGGTTTGACATAATAGCACTATCAGAAACTTGGATGAATGAAAAAAAAGGCATGGATTTTATGATAAAAGGATATAAATTTGTCTATAAGAACAGATTACATAAGCCAGGAGGAGGGGTAGCACTATTCATAAAAAAAAATATAGATATGGAGATTATAGAGTCTTTGAGTTTAACTGTGGAAGAAGTAATGGAATGCATAACAGTGAAAATTACAAGTCCAGAGGGACGTAAGATAATAATCTGCTGTTTGTATCGTGCACCTGACTGTAAAATAGACATATTTAATGAGAAACTAACCAAAGTGATAGAAGAAATCAAAAATAAGAGATTACTGATATGTGGAGACTTCAATATAAACATTTTAAATCCTCTAAAAAATACACACATTGAAGACTTTGCCAATTGCATGTACACAAATGGATTAAAACCTCTCATAACGCAACCAACCAGAATTAATAAACACAGCTCAACACTGATAGATAACATCTTCACAAACATACAAAACACAGAA